>NC_069500.1:1450268134-1450374138 GCF_027579735.1 Bombina bombina | reverse complement strand
CTACAATTACTGAAAAAACTACCATTACAGAAAAAAACTACCATTACTGAAAAAAACTACAATTACTGAAAAAAACTACCATTACAGAAAAAAAATACCATTACTGAAAAAACTACCATTACTGAAAAAAACTACCATTACTGATAAAAACTACCATTACTGAAAATAAACTACCATTACTGAAAAAAACTACCATTACTGAAAA
This sequence comes from Bombina bombina, assembly GCF_027579735.1. NCBI lineage: Eukaryota > Metazoa > Chordata > Amphibia > Anura > Bombinatoridae > Bombina > Bombina bombina. The sequence continues at coordinate 1,450,373,933 of NC_069500.1, read as the reverse complement.
AAACTACCATTACAGAAAAAACTACCATTACTGAAAAAAACTACCATTACTGAAAAAACTACCATTACTGAAAAAAACTACCATTACTGAAAAAACTACCATTACAGAAAAAAACTACCATTACAGAAAAAAAAACTACAATTACAGAAAAAAACTACCATTACTGAAAAAACTACCATTACTCAAAAAAACTACCATTACTAAAAAAAACTACCATTACTCAAAAAAACTACCATTACTGATAAAAACTACCATTACTGAAAAAACTACCATTACTCAAAAAAACTACCATTACTGAAATAAAATACCATTACTGAAAAAAACTACCATTACTGAAAAAACTACCATTACAGAAAAAAACTACCATTACTGAAAAAACTACCATTACTGAAAAAAACTACCATTACTGATAAAAACTACCATTACTGAAAATAAACTACCATTACTGAAAAAAACTACCATTACTGAAAAAAACTACCATTACAGAAAAAAACTACCATTACTGAAAAAAACTACCATTACTGAAAAAACTACCATTACTGAAAAAAACTACCATTACTGAAAAAAACTACCATTACTGAAAAAACTACCATTACAGAAAAAAACTACCATTACTGAAAAAACTACCATTACTGAAAAAAACTACCATTACTCAAAAAATCTACCATTACTGAAAAAAAACTACCATTACAGAAAAAAACTACCATTACTGAAAAAACTACCATTACTGAAAAAAACTACCATTACTGAAAAAACTATCATTACAGAAAAAACTACCATTACTGAAAAAAACTATCATTACTGAAAAAAACTATCATTACTGAAAAAACTACCATTACAGAAAAAACTACCATTACTGAAAAAAAACTACCATAACTGAAAAAAACTACCATTACAGAAAAAAAACTACCAATACTGAAAAAACTACCATTACAGAAAAAACTACCATTACTGAAAAAACTACCATTACAGAAAAAACTACCATTACTGAAAAAACTACCATTACTGAAAAAAACTACCATTACAGAAAAAAACTACCATTACAGGAAAAACTACCATTACAGAAAAAAACTACCATTACTGAAAAAAACTACAATTACTGAAAAAACTACCATTACAGAAAAAAAATACCATTACTGAAAAAACTACCAATACAGAAAAAAACTACCATTACTGAAAAAACTACCATTACAGAAAAAAACTACCATTACTGAAAAAAATACCATTACTGAGAAAAAATACCATTACTGAAAATAAACTACCATTACTGAAAAAACTACCATTACTGAAAATAAACTACCATTACTGAAAAAAACTACCATTACTGAAAAAACTACCATTACAGAAAAAAACTACCATTACAGAAAAAAACTACCATTACTGAAAAAACTACCATTACAGAAAAAAACTACCATTACTGAAAAAAATACCATTACTGAGAAAAACTACCATTAATGAAAATAAACTACCATTACTGAAAAAACTACCATTACTGAAAATAAACTACCATTACTGAAAAAAACTACCATTACAGAAAAAAACTACCATTACTGAAAAAACTACCATTACTGAAAAAAACTACCATTACTGAAAAAACTACCATTACTGAGAAAAACTACCATTACTGAAAATAATCTACCATTACTGAAAAAAACTACCATTACTGAAAATAAACTACCATTACTGAAAAAAACTACCATTACTGATAAAAACTACCATTACTGAAAAAAACTACCATTACTGAAAAAAACTACCATTACTGAAAAAACTAACATTACAGAAAAAAAACTACCATTACTGAAAAAACTACCATTACTGAAAAAAACTACCATTACTGAAAAAAACTACCATTACTGAAAAAACTACCATTACTGAAAAAAACTAGCATTACAGAAAAAACTATCATTACAGAAAAAACTACCATTACTGAAAAAAACTATCATTACTGAAAAAAACTATCATTACTAAAAAAACTACCATTACAGAAAAAAACTACCATTACTGAAAAAAACTACCATTACAGAAAAAACTACCATTACTGAATAAACTACCATTACTGAAAAAAACTACCATTACAGAAAAAAAAACTACCAATACTGAAAAAACTACCATTACAGAAAAAAACTACCATTACTGAAAAAACTACCATTACAGAAAAAACTACCATTACTGAAAAAACTACCATTACTGAAAAAAACTACCATTACAGAAAAAAACTACCATTACTGAAAAAAACTACCATTACTGAAAAAAACTACCATTACTGAAAAAACTACCATTACAGAAAAAACTACCATTACTGAAAAAAACTACCATTACAGAAAAAAACTACCATTACTGAAAAAAACTACCATTACTGAAAAAACTACCATTACAGAAAAAAACTACCATTACAGAAAAAAACTACCATTACTGAAAAAACTACCATTACAGAAAAAACTACCATTACTGAAAAAAATACCATTACTGAGAAAAACTACCATTACAGAAAAAAACTACCATTACTGAAAAAAATACCATTACTGAGAAAAACTACCATTACTGAAAATAAACTACCATTACTGAAAAAAACTACCATTACTGAAAATAAACTACCATTACTAAAAAAAACTACCATTACAGAAAAAAACTACCATTACAGAAAAAAACTACCATTACTGAAAAAACTACCATTACTGAAAAAAACTACCATTACTGAAAAAAAACTACCATTACTGAAAATAAACTACCATTACTAAAAAAAACTACCATTACAGAAAAAAACTACCATTACAGAAAAAAACTACCATTACTGAAAAAACTACCATTACTGAAAAAAACTACCATTACAGAAAAAATCTACCATTACTGAAAAAACTACCATTACTGAAAAAACTACCATTACTGAAAAAACTACCATTACAGAAAAAAACTACCATTACTGAAAAAACTACCATTACTGAAAAAACTACCATTACTGAAAAAACTACCATTACAGAAAAAAACTACCATTACTGAAAAAACTACCATTACTGAAAAAACTACCATTACAGAAAAAAACTACCATTACTGAAAAAACTACCATTACTGAAAAAAACTACCATTACTGAAAAAACTACCATTACAGAAAAAACTACCATTACAGAAAAAAACTATCATTACTGAAAAAACTACCATTACAGAAAAAACTACCATTACTGAAAAAAACTACCATTACAGAAAAAAATACCATTACTGAAAAAAACTACCATTACAGAAAAAAAGTACCATTACTGAAAAAAAGTACCATTACAGAAAAAAACTACCATTACTGAAAAAAACTACCATTACAGAAAAAAACTACCATTACAGAAAAAAACTACCATTACTAAAAAAAACTACCATTACAGAAAAAAACTACCATTACAGAAAAAACTACCATTACAGAAAAAAACTACCATTACAGAAAAAATCTACCATTACTGAAAAAACTACCATTACTGAAAAAAACTACCATTACTGAAAAAACTACCATTACAGAAAAAAACTACCATTACTGAAAAAACTACCATTACTGAAAAAAACTACCATTACTGAAAAAACTACCATTACAGAAAAAAACTACCATTACAGAAAAAAACTATCATTACTGAAAAACTACCATTACAGAAAAAAACTACCATTACTGAAAAAAAACTACCATTACAGAAAAAAATACCATTACTGAAAAAAACTACCATTACAGAAAAAAACTACCATTACTGAAAAAACTACCATTACAGAAAAAACTACCATTACAGAAAAAAATACCATTACAGAAAAAAAACTACCATTACAGAAAAAAACTACCATTACAGAAAAAAAACTACCATTACAGAAAAAAACTACCATTACTGAAAAAAAACTACCATTACAGAAAAAACTACCATTACAGAAAAAACTACCATTACAGAAAAAAACTACCATTACTGAAAAAAACTACCATTACAGAAAAAACTACCATTACAGAAAAAAAACTACCATTCCTGAAAAAAACTACCATTACAGAAAAAACTACCATTACAGAAAAAACTACCATTACTGAAAAGAACTACCATTACAGAAAAAACTGCCATTACAGAAAAATCTACCATTACTGAAAAAACTACCATTACAGAAAAAAAACTACCATTCCTGAAAAAAACTACCATTCCTGAAAAAAACTACCATTACTGAAAAAAAATATCATTACTGAAAAAACTACCATTACAGAAAAAAACTACCATTACTGAAAAAACTACCATTACAGAAAAAAACTACCATTACTGAAAAAACTATCATTACTGAAAAAACTACCATTACAGAAAAAAACTACCATTACTGAAAAAACTACCATTACAGAAAAAAACTACCATTACTGAAAAAAACTATCATTACAGAAAAAAACTACCATTACTGAAAAAACTACCATTACAGAAAAAAACTACCATTACTGAAAAAAACTATCATTACTGAAAAAACTACCATTACAGAAAAAAACTACCATTACTGAAAAAATCTACCATTACTGAAAAAACTACCATTACAGAAAAAAACTACCATTACTGAAAAAAACTACCATTACCGAAAAAAATACCATTACCGAAAAAAATACCATTACTGATAAAAACTACCATTACTGAAAAAAACTACCATTACTGAGAAAAACTACCATTACCGAAAAAACTACCATTGCCGAAAAAACTACCATTACCGGAAAAAACTACCATTACTGATAAAAACTACCATTACTGAAATAAACTATCATTACTGAAATAAACTACCATTACAGAAAAAACTATCATTACTGAAAAAACTACCATTACTGAAAAAAACTACCATGAAAAAAACTACCATTACTGAAAAAACTACCATTACTGAAAAAACTACCATTACTGAAAAAAATACCATTACAAAAAAAAATACCATTACAAAAAAAACTACCATTACAAAAAAAACTATCATTACTGAAAAAAACTATCATTACTGAAAAAATCTACCATTACAGAAAAAAAATCTACCATTACTGAAAAAACTATCATTACTGATAAAAACTACCATTACTGAAAATAAACTACCATTACTGAAAAAAACTACCATTACTGAAAATAAACTACCATTACTGAAAAAAACTACCATTACTGATAAAAACTACCATTACTAAAAAAACTACCATTACTGAAAAAAACTACCATTACTGATAAAAACTACCATTACTGAAAAAAACTACCATTACTGAAAAAAATACCATTACTGAGAAAAACTACCATTACAGAAAAAAACTACCATTACTGAAAAAAATACCATTACTGAGAAAAACTACCATTACTGAAAATAAACTACCATTACTGAAAAAAACTACCATTACTGAAAATAAACTACCATTACTAAAAAAAACTACCATTACAGAAAAAAACTACCATTACAGAAAAAAACTACCATTACTGAAAAAACTACCATTACTGAAAAAACTACCATTACTGAAAAAAAACTACCATTACTGAAAATAAACTACCATTACTAAAAAAAACTACCATTACAGAAAAAAACTACCATTACAGAAAAAAACTACCATTACTGAAAAAACTACCATTACTGAAAAAAACTACCATTACAGAAAAAATCTACCATTACTGAAAAAACTACCATTACTGAAAAAACTACCATTACAGAAAAAAACTACCATTACTGAAAAAACTACCATTACTGAAAAAACTACCATTACTGAAAAAACTACCATTACAGAAAAAATCTACCATTACTGAAAAAACTACCATTACTGAAAAAACTACCATTACAGAAAAAAACTACCATTACTGAAAAAACTACCATTACTGAAAAAAACTACCATTACTGAAAATAAACTACCATTACTAAAAAAAACTACCATTACAGAAAAAAACTACCATTACAGAAAAAAACTACCATTACTGAAAAAACTACCATTACTGAAAAAAACTACCATTACTGAAAAAAACTACCATTACTGAAAATAAACTACCATTACTAAAAAAAACTACCATTACAGAAAAAAACTACCATTACAGAAAAAAACTACCATTACTGAAAAAACTACCATTACTGAAAAAAACTACCATTACAGAAAAAATCTACCATTACTGAAAAAACTACCATTACTGAAAAAACTACCATTACAGAAAAAAACTACCATTACTGAAAAAACTACCATTACTGAAAAAACTACCATTACAGAAAAAATCTACCATTACTGAAAAAACTACCATTACTGAAAAAACTACCATTACTGAAAAAACTACCATTACAGAAAAAAACTACCATTACTGAAAAAACTACCATTACTGAAAAAAACTACCATTACTGAAAAAACTACCATTACAGAAAAAAACTACCATTACAGAAAAAAAATATCATTACTGAAAAAACTACCATTACAGAAAAAACTACCATTACTGAAAAAAACTACCATTACAGAAAAAAATACCATTACTGAAAAAAACTACCATTACAGAAAAAAACTACCATTACTGAAAAAAAGTACCATTACAGAAAAAAACTACCATTACTGAAAAAAACTACCATTACAGAAAAAAACTACCATTACAGAAAAAACTACCATTACTGAAAAAACTACCATTACAGAAAAAAACTACCATTACAGAAAAAACTACCATTACAGAAAAAAAAACTACCATTACAGAAAAAATCTACCATTACTGAAAAAACTACCATTACTGAAAAAAACTACCATTACTGAAAAAACTACCATTACAGAAAAAAACTACCATTACTGAAAAAACTACCATTACTGAAAAAAACTACCATTACTGAAAAAACTACCATTACAGAAAAAAACTACCATTACAGAAAAAAACTATCATTACTGAAAAACTACCATTACAGAAAAAAAACTACCATTACTGAAAAAAAAACTACCATTACAGAAAAAAATACCATTACTGAAAAAAACTACCATTACAGAAAAAAACTACCATTACTGAAAAAACTACCATTACAGAAAAAACTGCCATTACAGAAAAATCTACCATTACTGAAAAAACTACCATTACAGAAAAAAAACTACCATTCCTGAAAAAAACTACCATTCCTGAAAAAAACTACCATTACTGAAAAAAAATATCATTACTGAAAAAACTACCATTACAGAAAAAAACTACCATTACTGAAAAAACTACCATTACAGAAAAAAACTACCATTACTGAAAAAACTATCATTACTGAAAAAACTACCATTACAGAAAAAAACTACCATTACTGAAAAAACTACCATTACAGAAAAAAACTACCATTACTGAAAAAACTACCATTACAGAAAAAAACTACCATTACTGAAAAAAACTATCATTACTGAAAAAAATTACCATTACAGAAAAAAACTACCATAACTGAAAAAAACTACCATTACAGAAACAAACTACCATTACTGAAAAAACTACCATTACAGAAAAAAACTACCATTACTGAAAAAATCTACCATTACTGAAAAAACTACCATTACAGAAAAAAACTACCATTACTGAAAAAAAACTACCATTACCGAAAAAAATACCATTACCGAAAAAAATAACATTACTGATAAAAACTACCATTACTGAAAAAAACTACCATTACTGAGAAAAACTACCATTACCGAAAAAACTACCATTGCCGAAAAAACTACCATTACCGGAAAAAACTACCATTACTGATAAAAACTACCATTACTGAAATAAACTATCATTACTGAAATAAACTACCATTACAGAAAAAACTATCATTACTGGAAAAACTACCATTACTTAAAAAAATCTACCATGAAAAAAAACTACCATTACTGAAAAAACTACCATTACTGAAAAAAATACCATTACAAAAAAAAATACCATTACAAAAAAAACTACCATTACAAAAAAAAACTATCATTACTGAAAAAAACTATCATTACTGAAAAAATCTACCATTACAGAAAAAAATCTACCATTACTGAAAAAACTATCATTACTGATAAAAACTACCATTACTGAAAATAAACTACCATTACTGAAAAAAACTACCATTACTGAAAATAAACTACCATTACTGAAAAAAACTACCATTACTGATAAAAACTACCATTACTAAAAAAAACTACCATTACTGAAAAAAACTACCATTACTGAAAAAAACTACCATTACTGAAAATAAACTACCATTACTGAAAAAAACTACCATTACTGAAAAAAACTACCATTACTGAGAAAAACTACCATTACTGAAAATAAACTACCATTACTGATAAAAACTACCATTACTCAAAAAAAAACTACCATTACTGAAAATAAACTACCATTACTGAAAAAAACTACCATTACTGAGAAAAACTACCATTACTGAAAATAAACTACCATTACTGATAAAAACTACCATTACTCAAAAAAAAACTACCATTACTGAAAAAACTACCATTACAGAAAAAAACTACCATTACTGAAAAAAACTATCATTACTGAAAAAAATTACCATTACAGAAAAAAACTACCATAACTGAAAAAAACTACCATTACAGAAACAAACTACCATTACTGAAAAAACTACTATTACAGAAAAAAACTACCATTACTGAAAAAATCTACCATTACTGAAAAAACTACCATTACAGAAAAAAACTACCATTACTGAAAAAAACTACCATTACCGAAAAAAATACCATTACCGAAAAAAATACCATTACTGATAAAAACTACCATTACTGAAAAAAACTACCATTACTGAGAAAAACTACCATTACCGAAAAAACTACCATTGCCGAAAAAACTACCATTACCGGAAAAAACTACCATTACTGATAAAAACTACCATTACTGAAATAAACTATCATTACTGAAATAAACTACCATTACAGAAAAAACTATCATTACTGAAAAAACTACCATTACTGAAAAAAACTACCATGAAAAAAAACTACCATTACTGAAAAAACTACCATTACTGAAAAAACTACCATTACTGAAAAAACTACCATTACTGAAAAAAATACCATTACAAAAAAAAATACCATTACAAAAAAAACTACCATTACAAAAAAAACTATCATTACTGAAAAAAACTATCATTACTGAAAAAATCTACCATTACTGAAAAAACTATCATTACTGATAAAAACTACCATTACAGAAAAAAATCTACCATTACTGAAAAAACTATCATTACTGATAAAAACTACCATTACTGAAAATAAACTACCATTACTGAAAAAAACTACCATTACTGAAAATAAACTACCATTACTGAAAAAAACTACCATTACTGATAAAAACTACCATTACTAAAAAAACTACCATTACTGAAAAAAACTACCATTACTGATAAAAACTACCATTACTGAAAAAAACTACCATTACTGAAAAAAATACCATTACTGAGAAAAACTACCATTACAGAAAAAAACTACCATTACTGAAAAAAATACCATTACTGAGAAAAACTACCATTACTGAAAATAAACTACCATTACTGAAAAAAACTACCATTACTGAAAATAAACTACCATTACTAAAAAAAACTACCATTACAGAAAAAAACTACCATTACAGAAAAAAACTACCATTACTGAAAAAACTACCATTACTGAAAAAAACTACCATTACTGAAAAAACTACCATTACTGAAAAAAATACCATTACAAAAAAAAATACCATTACAAAAAAAACTACCATTACAAAAAAAACTATCATTACTGAAAAAAACTATCATTACTGAAAAAATCTACCATTACAGAAAAAAATCTACCATTACTGAAAAAACTATCATTACTGATAAAAACTACCATTACTGAAAATAAACTACCATTACTGAAAAAAACTACCATTACTGAAAATAAACTACCATTACTGAAAAAAACTACCATTACTGATAAAAACTACCATTACTAAAAAAACTACCATTACTGAAAAAAACTACCATTACTGATAAAAACTACCATTACTGAAAAAAACTACCATTACTGAAAAAAATACCATTACTGAGAAAAACTACCATTACAGAAAAAAACTACCATTACTGAAAAAAATACCATTACTGAGAAAAACTACCATTACTGAAAATAAACTACCATTACTGAAAAAAACTACCATTACTGAAAATAAACTACCATTACTAAAAAAAACTACCATTACAGAAAAAAACTACCATTACAGAAAAAAAATACCATTACTGAAAAAACTACCATTACTGAAAAAAACTACCATTACTGAAAAAAAACTACCATTACTGAAAATAAACTACCATTACTAAAAAAAACTACCATTACAGAAAAAAACTACCATTACAGAAAAAAACTACCATTACTGAAAAAACTACCATTACTGAAAAAAACTACCATTACAGAAAAAATCTACCATTACTGAAAAAACTACCATTACTGAAAAAACTACCATTACAGAAAAAAACTACCATTACTGAAAAAACTACCATTACTGAAAAAACTACCATTACTGAAAAAACTACCATTACAGAAAAAATCTACCATTACTGAAAAAACTACCATTACTGAAAAAACTACCATTACAGAAAAAAACTACCATTACTGAAAAAACTACCATTACTGAAAAAAACTACCATTACTGAAAATAAACTACCATTACTAAAAAAAACTACCATTACAGAAAAAAACTACCATTACAGAAAAAAACTACCATTACTGAAAAAACTACCATTACTGAAAAAAACTACCATTACTGAAAAAAACTACCATTACTGAAAATAAACTACCATTACTAAAAAAAACTACCATTACAGAAAAAAACTACCATTACTGAAAAAACTACCATTACTGAAAAAAACTACCATTACAGAAAAAATCTACCATTACTGAAAAAACTACCATTACTGAAAAAACTACCATTACAGAAAAAAACTACCATTACTGAAAAAACTACCATTACTGAAAAAACTACCATTACAGAAAAAATCTACCATTACTGAAAAAACTACCATTACTGAAAAAACTACCATTACTGAAAAAACTACCATTACAGAAAAAAACTACCATTACTGAAAAAACTACCATTACTGAAAAAAACTACCATTACTGAAAAAACTACCATTACAGAAAAAAACTACCATTACAGAAAAAAAATATCATTACTGAAAAAACTACCATTACAGAAAAAACTACCATTACTGAAAAAAACTACCATTACAGAAAAAAATACCATTACTGAAAAAAACTACCATTACAGAAAAAAACTACCATTACTGAAAAAAGTACCATTACAGAAAAAAACTACCATTACTGAAAAAAACTACCATTACAGAAAAAAACTACCATTACAGAAAAAAACTACCATTACTGAAAAAACTACCATTACAGAAAAAAACTACCATTACAGAAAAAACTACCATTACAGAAAAAAAACTACCATTACAGAAAAAATCTACCATTACTGAAAAAACTACCATTACTGAAAAAAACTACCATTACTGAAAAAACTACCATTACAGAAAAAAACTACCATTACTGAAAAAACTACCATTACTGAAAAAAACTACCATTACTGAAAAAACTACCATTACAGAAAAAAACTACCATTACAGAAAAAAACTATCATTACTGAAAAACTACCATTACAGAAAAAAACTACCATTACTGAAAAAAAACTACCATTACAGAAAAAAATACCATTACTGAAAAAAACTACCATTACAGAAAAAAACTACCATTACTGAAAAAACTACCATTACAGAAAAAACTACCATTACAGAAAAAACTACCATTACAGAAAAAAAACTACCATTACAGAAAAAAACTACCATTACAGAAAAAAAACTACCATTACAGAAAAAAACTACCATTACTGAAAAAAACTACCATTACAGAAAAAAACTACCATTACAGAAAAAACTACCATTACAGAAAAAAACTACCATTACTGAAAAAAACTACCATTACAGAAAAAACTACCATTACAGAAAAAAAACTACCATTCCTGAAAAAAACTACCATTACAGAAAATACTACCATTACAGAAAAAACTACCATTACTGAAAAGAACTACCATTACAGAAAAAACTGCCATTACAGAAAAATCTACCATTACTGAAAAAACTACCATTACAGAAAAAAAAACTACCATTCCTGAAAAAAACTACCATTCCTGAAAAAAACTACCATTACTGAAAAAAAATATCATTACTGAAAAAACTACCATTACAGAAAAAAACTACCATTACTGAAAAAACTACCATTACAGAAAAAAACTACCATTACTGAAAAAACTATCATTACTGAAAAAACTACCATTACAGAAAAAAACTACCATTACTGAAAAAACTACCATTACAGAAAAAAACTACCATTACTGAAAAAACTACCATTACAGAAAAAAACTACCATTACTGAAAAAAACTATCATTACTGAAAAAAATTACCATTACAGAAAAAAACTACCATAACTGAAAAAAACTACCATTACAGAAACAAACTACCATTACTGAAAAAACTACCATTACAGAAAAAAACTACCATTACTGAAAAAATCTACCATTACTGAAAAAACTACCATTACAGAAAAAAACTACCATTACTGAAAAAAAAACTACCATTAAGGAAAAAAATACCATTACCGAAAAAAATAACATTACTGATAAAAACTACCATTACTGAAAAAAACTACCATTACTGAGAAAAACTACCATTACCGAAAAAACTACCATTGCCGAAAAAACTACCATTACCGGGAAAAAACTACCATTACTGATAAAAACTACCATTACTGAAATAAACTATCATTACTGAAATAAACTACCATTACAGAAAAAACTATCATTACTGGAAAAACTACCATTACTGAAAAAAACTACCATGAAAAAAAACTACCATTACTGAAAAAACTACCATTACTGAAAAAAATACCATTACAAAAAAAAATACCATTACAAAAAAAACTACCATTACAAAAAAAACTATCATTACTGAAAAAAACTATCATTACTGAAAAAATCTACCATTACAGAAAAAAATCTACCATTACTGAAAAAACTATCATTACTGATAAAAACTACCATTACTGAAAATAAACTACCATTACTGAAAATAAACTACCATTACTGAAAAAAACTACCATTACTGATAAAAACTACCATTACTAAAAAAAACTACCATTACTGAAAAAAACTACCATTACTGATAAAAACTACCATTACTGAAAAAAACTACCATTACTGAAAATAAACTACCATTACTGAAAAAAACTACCATTACTGAAAAAAACTACCATTACTGAGAAAAACTACCATTACTGAAAATAAACTACCATTACTGATAAAAACTACCATTACTCAAAAAAAAACTACCATTACTGAAAAAAACTACCATTACTGATAAAAACTACCATTACTGAGAAAAACTACCATTACTGAAAAAAACTACCATTACTGATAAAAACTACCATTACTGAAAAAAACTACCATTACTGAAAAAACTACCATTACTGAGAAAAACTACCATTACTGAAAATAAACTACCATTACTGAAAAAAACTACCATTACTGAAAAAAACTACCATTACAGAAAAAACTACCATTACTGAAAAAAAACTACCATTACAAAAAAAACTACCATTACAAAAAAAACTACCATTACTGAAAAAAAACTACCATTACTGAAAAAACTACCATTACTGAAAAAAACTACCATTACTGAAAAAACTACCATTACTGAAAAAATCTACCATTACAGAAAAAATCTACCACAACTGAAAAAACTACTGTTACGGTACCAACAGGATACCAAGGGTTAATACCAGATGGAAGATGCCCTGAATGTGAGATCAGCAACTCACAACCCAGCTAATCCCCCCCCCTCAAACATGAGACCAGGCTCCACATTGAAGGTTAAAACAGAATGCTTTATTGAAGGCTATATGCCCAGTATTTATGCAGTTCTTACCCCTAGATGGGGGGTTGAAAGAATATTGTACATTTGATAGAGGGAAAACGCCCTTTGACATGCCACAATAGAATTACATTACTTAAGCAGATAACCAAGTTAAACACAAGACACACGAGCTTTCCTTATCACTTGGGCGTCTGCTCTCTGGATGGGATTAAACAATGTGAATGTTTATCACTTAAACTTAATTACAACACACAATAGCTGATGCCAGCAACCTTGTATTTAGAAATAGCTTCTTAAAGCTGAACAAAGTTAACTCTTTGAGTACTGACAGAAGGGTCTGTCACATAGCTCCCCCCTTGTGGAACACTCCGGCAGACCTGGCTTGACCCTTTGGCGGGTCAACCTGGGGATGACCGGACTAGGAGGTGGTAGGCATGTCAGTTTGCCGGGGCAATCCATCTGTATTCCCGTTATGAGAGAGAATTCCTGCCCGTATAAATAAGGGTTCAACTTCTTCAGTGCCCAGACTAGGGCTAAACAGTCCTTCAAAATCTCATCAGCTTCTTTACGAGTTTTTTGTACCTGCACTTTATAGGTATCCACAATCCCTTCATACTGACATAGGGTGCCCTTGAGTTGCTGCACCTCACTATGAGCCAGCGTCAGCTTCCCCTCCAGTGTCGCTAAGTTTGTCTTTAATGTTTCATGTTCCACTCTCAAGCTGGTGTTGTCTGCAGTCTGTCGGTGCAGCTTGTCTAGCAAAGATTCCCATTCTAAATGTGCTTTTTCCTCTGCGCTCCTCTTCTCTACCGCTAGCACTGTTACGTGATTGTTTATCGTGACCATTTCATCCTCTACTTGGCTCTTCTCCTTCATCAGCGCATTGTAACGGGACTCCCACGTATCAATAGCGGATAGAGATTTACTGAGCTCAGTGTCCTGGGGCTTAGCAGCAGGTGGGTCAGTCTCTGCTGCACGGATCTGGGCATGGGTAGTCACAGGATTAACATCAGTGGGACCCATGGGAGCATAGGCAGAAACAAGGGGGGCCAAGTTATTTCCAAGGAGAACATCAGCAGGTAAGTCCTTCTTGACCCCCACATTCACAGGTCTAGCGCCCCCTCCCCAATCCAAATGTACCTGGGCAACAGGTAGGTGGAACACAGCGCCCCCTGCTACCCTCACAGCCACAGTGTCTCCAGTGTGCTGTTTCTCAGACACCAAGTTCTTTTGAAGCAAGGTCATGGTAGCACCAGTATCCCGTAGACCACTGACCTCCTTCCCATTCATTTTAACCAGTTGCCGGTTATTCCGGTGGGCAGCTTGCACGGGGTCTGCTTCATGTAGGATGCCCCAGCATTCTTGCTCTTCTATGTAGTGGGCCATAGGCTGAGGGTTACGTGGGATTCTGCCAGCGGGTCTTCTCCAGGACTGTGCTTGGTTCGCTGCGTTTAGGGGACACTCTGGTCTTTTGTGCCCTAGTTGCTTACATCCAAAGCACCGAATAGGTTGTGAGTAGCCCCGCGAATTGAACCGGGCTCTCTGAGGGTAGTTCATGGCCAGAGGCTGTGTGGTATAGCGGTGTGCCGGGGGTTGGTAACTGGCAGCTGCTGGGGTGACTGGGGGTCTGTACTCCACTCTGGCAGGGGGCTTAGTGGTAGCAGTGTCCAGTTTGCGGGCATCCGTATACTCATCTGCCAAGCGAGCAGCTTCATGCAGGGTGGAGGGTTTACGGTCCCGAACCCACTCTCTAACTCCTGCTGATAACTTGTCAAAGCAATGTTCCAACAGGAATAGCTGCAGCACCTCTTCCCCAGATACGGTTTGGCACCCCGCCATCCAGTGAGCTGCTGTGCGGTGCACCTTACATGCCCACTCAACGTAGGAATCACCAGCTAATTTAACAGTGTCTCTGAACCGCCTCCGGTGTAACCGCATACCTGGAGAGCAGAGCCTCTTTCACAGTATTATAATCCCCGACTTCCTCATCTGGAATGGCCCGAAAAGCCTCTCTGGCCCGCCGGATAATGTCCCGGATAATATCGTGACCCAGTCCTCTGCAGGTACCTGGTGTAGTGCACATTGCCTCTCAAAATCCGCAAGGTACCCATCAATCTCTCCTTCTGTTTCCAGGAAGTTTTTAAAAGCTGCAAAATTTACTTTTCTATTTTCCACTGGGGTTGCTGTGACTTGGGCTGCTGCAGCGCCGATTTGGCGAAGTAGGTTGGCCTGCACAGCTGCTATGACCCGGTCGATAATTTCCGCAGATGGGTTGGAGCCATAATGTGACAGTCTTATTTTAACCGCCCGATCAAAGCTTGCTTCTTTGGGGGTTCTGTCTGATATGCTGGGCCCATTGGTTCCTTCTGTCCCTGGTACTCTTTCCATCTTAGTCAGTATTGTAATAATCCCCCTCTTCCTGAGGTTACTGGCTTGTGTAGTTGCTCTTCTGGGCGATAAGGATCCTCCCTTCGCTTGCCACCAATTGTTACGGTACCAACAGGATACCAAGGGTTAATACCAGATGGAAGATGCCCTGAATGTGAGATCAGCAACTCACAACCCAGCTAATTCCCCCCCTCAAACATGAGACCAGGCTCCACATTGAAGGTTAATACAGAATGCTTTATTGAAGGCTATATGCCCAGTATTTATGCAGGTCTTACCCCTAGATGGGGGGTTGAAAGAATATTGTACATTAGATAGAGGGAAAATGCCCTTTGACATGCCACAATATAATTACATTACTTAAGCAGATAACCAAGTTAAACACAAGACACACTTGAGCTTTCCTTATCACTTGGGCATCTGCTCTCTGGATGGGATTAAACAAAGTGAATGTTTATCACTTAAACTTAATTACAACACACAATAGCTGATGCCAGCAACCTTGTATTTAGAAAATAGCTTCTTAAAGCTGAACAAAGTTAACTCTTTCAGTACTGACAAAAGGGTCTGTCACAACTACCATTACTGAAAAAATCTACCATTACAGAAAAAATCTACCATTACTGAAAAAACTACCATTACTGAAAAAAACTACCATTACTGAAAATAAACTACCATTACTGAAAAAAACTACCATTACTGAAAAAAACTACCATTACTGAGAAAAACTACCATTACTGAAAATAAACTACCATTACTGATAAAAACTACCGTTACTCAAAAAAAAACTACCATTACTGAAAAAAACTACCATTACTGAAGAAACTACCATTACAGAAAAAACTACCATTACTGAAAAAAACTACCATTACTGAAAAAACTACCATTACCACAAAGTTATAAGGCTCAAACATATGAGATCACGGGTGTTAGAAAAAACAGTGCATTGGAGCCTTTTGCAGTTAGGTAAATGAACACGGGAAGCGCTAGAAGCAAGGGTTATATGAAATGGTAAAATACAAATACATGCGGAAATCTAATCTATGTTAAAATAAAAACATAAAGTTGTGGCCGCAACAAACAATCAAAAACGTCACCCATAAAATCTTCTGCAAATAAAAAGTCCCAAAATGACACTCTGTATCGATCTTCCAAAAAATAAAGTTCAGTCTATATTAGATTTCTATAATCCTTGATGTAAATAGCTGGATAAATCCGGAACACTCTTACCGGACCTCCGATGGTTCAACCACACTAGCGCAAAGATCTTAATTCTAGCAGAGTTTTCATTAGAGTGAAAATGCAAAATACCGCTCCACTTGTAATCTGGGGATGAGGAAATGAAAAGGAGGTATATATATTTATATACTGTATATACATAGTGAGAATCAAAACATTCACCTAGATTACAAGTTTTGCTCTAAACCGGGTGCGTAAAGAACGTAAAAAATTAGCGTTATCGCACTTTCCTTAGCGCTGCCATAACAACTTACACAGAAACCTCCTTGTGCTGTGCGTTATGGCACAAAAGCAAGGGCTGAGTTTACGTGCTCGTGCACGCTTTCCCCCATAGACATCAATGGAGAGAAAGTGTTAGAAAAAACTAACACCTGAGATCGCCATAACACAATCCCATTGATGTCTATGGGGAAAATAAAAGTAATGTTAACACCTAACACACTAACATAAACCCCAAGTTTAAACACCCCTAATCCGCTGCCCCCGACATCGCCGACACTAAATACAATGATTAACCTCTAAACCGCCCCCCCAACATCGCCAACACTAAATAAAATGATTGACCCCTAAACCGCCGCCCCCAATATCTCCAACACTAATTAAAGCTATTAACCCCTAAACCGCCGCCCCCCCCACATCGGTACCAATGAACTAAATCTATTAACCCTAAACCGCCGGCCCCCCACATTGCAAAGACTAAACTAAACATATTAACCCCTTAAAGGAACCCATTTAAATTTGGGGTACCTTGCATTCCAATTGGCTGACATTTTCAAATCAGCCAATAGGATGAGAGCTACTGAAATCCTATTGGCTGATTTGAAATCCTATTGGCATATGGAGTAGATTTTCTGGGGTTAGTGTTATTTTTTTGGGGGTGTGTGTTTTTTTTTAGATTAGGGTTTTGATGGGCAGTAAAATAGCTGAATGCCCTTTTAAGGGCAGTAAAATAGCTGAATGCCCTTTGAAGGGCAGTAAAATAGCTGAATGCCCTTTTAAAGGTAATGCCCATACAAATGCCCCTTTAGGAGCAATGGGTATCTTAGGATTTTTTTAGACTTAGGTTTTTTATTTTGGGGGGTTGGTTGGGTGGGGGTTTTACTTTTATGGGAGACTTTGTATTTTTTTTAGGTAAAAGAGCTGTTTAACCTAGGGCAATGCCCTACAAAAGGCCCTTTTAAGGGCTATTGGTAGCTAATTGTTAGGTTAGGGGGTGCTTTTATTTTGGGGGGCTTTTTTGTTTTTATAGGGCTATTAGATTAGGTATAATTTTTATTATTTTGGATAATTCCGTTTTTTATTTTTGTAATCTTAGTCGGCTAGATTACGAGTCTTGCATTAGGCTTAAAAAGCAGCGTTGAGAGGTCCCAACGCTGCTTTTTAACGCCCGCTGGTATTACGAGTCTTAAAAAGTGACAAGCTCACTGCTAACTTTTTTGGCCAGACTCGGAAATACCGCAAATCCACTTACGTCCTATATTTTCAATGGGACTTGCATAGCGCCGGTATTACGAGTCTAACCAAAAGTGAGCGGTAGACCCTCTCCTGTCAAGACTGGTGCCGCATTTTAAAGTCAGTAGTTAAGAGTTTTACACTACAACGCCGTAGCATAAAACTCTTAAGTGCTAAAAAGTACACTAACACCCATAAACTACCTATTAACCCCTAAATTGAGGCCCTCCCGCATTGCAAACACTAAAATACATTTTTTAACCCCTAATCTGCCAAACCGGACATCGCCATCACTATAATAAACATATTAACCCGTAAACCGCCGCACTCCCGCATCGCAAACACTAGTTAAATATTATTAACCCTTAATCTGCCAGTAGTGATGTCGCTAACCTAAAAATTTGGGTTCGCGAACAGCGAACGCGAACTTCCCCAAAAGTTCGCGAATGGGTGAACCGGGCGAACCGCCATTGACTTCAATGGGCAGGCGAATTTTAAAACCCACAGGGACTCTTTCTGGCCACAATAGTGATGGAAAAGTTGTTTCAAGGGTACTAACACCTGGACTGTGGCATGCCGGAGGGGGATCCATGGCAAAACTCCCATGGAAAATTACATAGTTGATGCAGAGTCTGGTTTTAAGCCATAAAGGGCATAAATCACCTAACATTACTAAATTGTTTGGAATAACGTGCTTTAAAACATCAGGTATGATGTTGTATCGATCAGGTAGTGTTAGGGTTACGCCCGCTTCACAGTGACAGACCAAACTCCCGCAGCGGGTACAACATCATCATCATCACACCGTACGTCCATGTGTGTAATGCTGCCTGACTGAGACATATCCCTGTTATCTACATCCTCTGGCAATAATGGTTGCGCATCACTCATTTCTTCCAACTGATGTGTAAATAACTCCTCTGACAGATCAAGTGAAGCGGCTGTGGTGCTAGTGTTGGTGGTGGCGGCAGGCGGGCGAGTGGTAACTTGAGAGGTGCCCGAAGCTAAGCTGGAGGATGATGGTGCTTCAAGGTTCCGAGCGGAAGCTGTAGAAGATTGGGTGTCCTGTGTTAGCCAGTCAACTATGTCCTCAGAAATGTTCGAGTTCAGGGTACGTGGCCTCTGAACACTGGGCATTATTCTAGGGCCAAAGGGAATCACAGCACCACGAACACGACGGCCCCTTTGGGGTGGCCTGCCTCTGCCTGTCATTTTTTTTTTCGATTAGTGGTACTATGCGTGCAAGCTACTGTGACAACAGATATGAGTGGCACTGTGCACTGGCAGAAGTTGGCAGAGTAGATGCTGTAGGCCTGACACACACGCTTGCAGACAGCTAACTGCTATTCAATCTATTACAGTCAAAATTGTATTTTTTTTTTAATGTACACTACTGTTACACCAGATATGAGTTGCACTGGGGTGACACTGTGCCCTGGCAGGCACTGAAACGCACACGTGTGAAGGAAACTGACTGCTATTATTTAACACAGTCAAAAAGGTGTTGTTTTTTTTAAATGTACACTACTGTTACACCAGATATGAGTTGCACTGGGGTGACACTGTGCCCTGGCAGGCAGGCACTGAAACGCACACGTGTGAAGGAAACTGACTGATATTATTTAACACAGTCAAAAAAGTGTTTTTTTTTTAAATCTACACTACTGTTACACCAAATATGGGTTGCACTGGGGTGACACTGTGCCCTGGCAGGCAGGAATTGAAACGCACACGTGTGAAGGAAACTGACTGCTATTATTTAACACAGTCAAAAAAGTGTTTTTTTTTTTTAAATCTACACTACTGTTACACCAGATATGAGTTGCACTGGTGTGACACTGTGCCCTGGCAGGCCCTGAAACGCACACGTGTGAAGGAAACTGACTGCTATTATTTAACACAGTCAAAAAAGTGTTTTTTTTTTTTTAAATCTACACTACTGTTACACCAGATATGAGTTGCACTGGGGTGACACTGTGCCCTGGCAGGCAGGCCCTGAAACGCACACGTGTGATGGAAACTGACTGCTATTATTTCACAGTCAAAAAAGTGTTGTTTTTTTTAAATCTACATTACTGTTACACCAGATATGAGTTGCACTGGGGTGACACTATGCCCTGGCAGGCAGGCACTGAAACGCACACGTGTGAAGGAAACTGACTGCTATTATTTAACACAGTCAAAAAAGTGTTTTTTTTTTTAAATCTACACTACTGTTACACCAGATATGAGTTGCACTGGGGTGACACTGTGCCCTGGCAGGCAGGCACTTAAACGCACACGTGTGAAGGAAACTGACTGCTATTATTTAACACAGTCAAAAAAGTGTTTTTTTTTTTTAAATGTACACTACTGTTACACCAGATATGAGTTGCACTGGTGTGACACTGTGCCCTGGCAGGCCCTGAAACGCACACGTGTGAAGGAAACTGACTGCTATTATTTAACACAGTCAAAAAAGTGTTTTTTTTTTTAAATCTACACTACTGTTACACCAAATATGGGTTGCACTGGGGTGACACTGTGCCCTGGCAGGCAGGAATTGAAACGCACACGTGTGAAGGAAACTGACTGCTATTATTTAACACAGTCAAAAAAGTGTTTTTTTTTTTTTTAAATCTACACTACTGTTACACCAGATATGAGTTTCACTGGTGTGACACTGTGCCCTGGCAGGCAGGCCCTGAAACGCACACGTGTGAAGGAAACTGACTGCTATTATTTCACAGTCAAAAAAGTGTTGTTTTTTTTAAATGTACACTACTGTTACACCAGATATGAGTTGCACTGGGGTGACACTGTGCCCTGGCAGGCAGGCCCTGAAACGCACACGTGTGATGGAAACTGACTGCTATTATTTAACACAGTCAAAAAAGTGTTGTTTTTTTTAAATGTACACTACTGTTACACCAGATATGAGTTGCACTGGGGTGACACTGTGCCCTGGCAGGCAGGCCCTGAAACTCACACGTGTGATGGAAACTGACTGCTATTATTTAACACAGTCAAAAAAGTGTTTTTTTTTTTAAATGTACACTACTGTTACACCAGATATGAGTTGCACTGGGGTGACACTGTGCCCTGGCAGGCAGGCCCTGAAACGCACACGTGTGAAGGAAACTGACTGCTATTATTTAACACAGTCAAAAAAGTGTTGTTTTTTTACAATCTACACTACTGTTACACCAGATATGAGTGGTGGCACTGGGCAAGTGGGCACAGTATACGCTGTGGGCCTGACACACACGCTGGCAGGCAGGCAACTGCAATTAGATTACACAGGAAAAAAAAAAAAAGCAGACTGATGTTCTAGCCCTAAAAAGGGCTTTTTGGGGTGCTGTCCTTACAGCAGAGATCAGATGAGTCCTTCAGGACTGTAGTGGACACTGAATACACTAGCCTAGCTATCGATTTCCCTATTAAATCAGCAGCAGCTACACTGTCCCTCCTCTCACTAAGAATGCAGCTTCCAAATGAATCTAAAATGGATGCTGTCCAGGAGGTGGGAGGGTCTGGGAGGGAGGGTCTGCCGCTGATTGGCTGTAATGTGTCTGCTGACTGTGAGGTAAAGGGTCAAAGTTTACTCAATGATGAAGAATAGGGGGCGGATCGAACATTGCATATGTTCGCCCGCTGCGGCGAACGCAAACATGCTATGTTCGCCGGGAACTATTCGCCGGTGAACTATTCGCGACATCACTATCTGCCAGCCCTAACACCATGGATGAAGACTTCTGCCCGTCTGAAGGACCACTTCGCCCGGCTTCGTTGAAGACTTCGGCCCGGTTGGGTGAAGATGTCTCAAGGTAGGGTGATATTCAAGGGGGTTAGTGTTAGGTTTTTTTAAGGGGGGGATTGGGTGGGTTTTAGAGTAGGGTTGGGTGTGTGGTTGGTGGGTTTTAATGTTGGGGGGGTATTTTTACTTTTATTTTAAGGTAAAAGAGCTGATTACTTTGGGGCAATGCCCAGCAAAAGGCCCTTTAAGGGCTATTTGTAATTTAGTTTAGGGTAGGGCTTTTTTTTTATTTTGGAGGGCTTTTTTATTTTGTTAGGGGGATTAGAGTAGGTGTAATTAGTTTAAAAATCTTGTAATTATTTTATTATTTTCTGTAATTTAGTGGGGGGGTTTTGTACTTTAGATACATTTTTTTAATTGTAATTAATTGTATTTAGTTTAGTTTATTTATTTAATTATAGTGTAGTGTTAGGTGTAATTGTAACTTATGTTAGGGTTTATTTTACAGGTACTTTTGTCTTTATTTTAACTAGGTAGTTATTAAATAGTTAATAACTATTTAATAACTATTGTACCTAGTTAAAATAAATACAAACTTGCCTGTAAAATAAAAATAAACCCTAAGCTAGATACAATGTAACTATTAGTTATATTGTAGCTAGCTTAGGGTTTATTTTATAGGTAATTATTTAGTTTTAAATAGGAATAATTTAGTTACTTATAGTAATTTTATTTAGATTTATTTAAATTATATTTCAATTAGGGGTTAGGGTTAGGTTTAGGGGTTAATATGTTTATTATAGTGGTGGCGACATTGTGGGCGGCAGATTAGGGGTTAATAAATGTAGTTAGGTTGCAGCGACATTGGGGGTGGCAGATTAGGGGTTAATAAATATAATGTAGGGTTCAGCGATGTTGGGGGCTGCAGATTAGGGGTTCATACATATAATGTAGGTGGCGGCGGTGTCCGGAGCGGCAGATAAGGGTTAATAATATAATGCAGGTGTCGGCGATGTTGGAGGCAGCAGATTAGGGGTTACTAAGTGTAATATTAGGGGTGTTTAGACTCTGGGTTCATGTTAGGGTGTTAGGTGTAAACATAAATGTATTTTCCCCATAGGAATCAATGGGGCTGCGTTAGAAGCTGAACGCTGCTTTTTTGCAGGTGTTAGGTTTTTTTTACAGCCGGCTCTCCCCCATTGATTCCTATGGGCAAATTGTGTACAAGCACGTTTTAGCAGCTCACCTCTAACATAAGCAGCGCTGGTATTGAGGTGAGATGTGGAGCTAAATTTTGCTCTTCGCTCACTTTTTTGCGGCTAACGCCGGGTTTGTAAAAGCCCATAGTACCAGCGCTGTCTGTAGGTGAGCGGTGAGCATAAACTGCTCGTTAGCACCGCACCCCTGTTAACGCAAAACTCGTAGGTGAGTGTTTTTTTATTTTTCGTAATTTTAGCTTTTTTTGTAATGTTCGATGTTTTTAAAGGTTTTCATAGTGTTAGGTTTATTTAAATTTATAATTTTTTTTTTTTATTTTTTTGTAGTGTTAGGTTTTTTTAATCATGTAATTTAGGATTTTTAATTGGTAGTTTATTTTATTTTATTAGTATAGTTATGTTAGGTTAATTTATAGTTTCATCTTAGGGGGTTTTTTATTTCACAGGTAAGTTTATATTTATTTATATATATTTATATTGTAACTTTTAATTTAAAGTTAGGGGGTGTTAGTTTTAGGGGTTAATAGTTTAATTAAGTGTTTTGTGATGTGGGGTCTGGCGGTTTAGGGGTTAATAGGTTTAGTTTATTAGTTACAATGTGGGTGCTGGCGGTTTAGGGGTTAATAGTTTTAGTTTATTAGTTGTGATGTGGGGGCTGGAGGTTTAGGGGTTATTACTTTATTATAGTGTTGGCAATGTGGGCGTCCGGCGGTTTAGGGGTTAATAGGTTTATTTTAGTGTCAGCGATGTGGGTGGGCGTCAGATTAGGGGTAATAGGTAGTTTATGGGTGTTAGTGTACTTTGTAACATTTTAGTTATGAGTTTTGTGAAACATTTTTGTTTCACAAAATCCATAACTACTGGTCTTAGATCGCGGAATGTCTCATTGCGGTATAGGCTGTAATGCAAGCATTTTAGCCGGAACGTGCAATCTGTAATACGGCGCTATAGAAAATCCTGCACTCAGGAATGGAGAGATGCTTAAAGGCTAAAATGCTTTCAGTATAGCTATACCACTGCATCTTGTAATATGCCTTTCCTGCCATTCCACGCGCAATGGCCAATTTTTCAGCGGTATAGCGGTACCGCACCATTATGCAAA
Organism: Bombina bombina; assembly: GCF_027579735.1. NCBI lineage: Eukaryota > Metazoa > Chordata > Amphibia > Anura > Bombinatoridae > Bombina > Bombina bombina. Next base: position 1,450,348,968 of record NC_069500.1, on the reverse strand, counting down.
ACTTGTAATCTAAGTGATTGTTACTTATGGCCTCAGCTCATTCTGATCTATATAACCGTCCAGCGTATGAGATATTAATTGATACCATTCCTGCAGGGAGGGAGGGAGGCAAATGCTTCCGGTGTTGTGGGATTAGGCGTTTTACACAGAGTAATGTAGGGAACTGTAGCTGCAGGATATGGACAGACGATAGTAAAATAAAACAGTGGTGGTGGAATGTAACATTGGAATTCCTATCACATGTGCTGGAGTGTTTCTAATCCTCCGCACGCCCTTCTAGCCGCTATCAGGGGAAATGGTGTTAAATACCAGCGAGCAAGTCAGTTCATCTCAACAGAGAGAGAAATTGTAAGACTGTAGAGAACTTCTATTTTTATCTGATAAAGGGAGGAAACCTCTTGTCTGTATAGGGGAACAAAGGCCTCATTAAATGTGACTGAGCACATTCAAACATCACACCCCACAAAATTATATTTAAACCAGAAAAGTCCACTTAAACACTGCATTTGCTTACCTAGACCTTATAGAATAAAAATAAACCCAATTTTATCAGTGTATATCACATACCGTAATATACAGTCTCAATAACCAACAAGGAAGATTTTCTAAATTAACATTTAATAGGAAGATAACAAAAACAAAATTTATGCTTACCTGATAAATGTATTTATTTCCGGATATGGTGAGTCTATGGCGTCCTCATAAGAGATAAACTTCCTATTTCGTCTTATGCACCTTAGAGTGCTTCAACCAATAATCACACAACAACAGGTTTTGCGCTAAAGACCGGTCACAGTCACGTTTATTACAAAAATAAACCTCTTAAATTAGGCTACTTTAATACTTTCAACTTAGGCAACTTTAATAATAACAATAACAAAGAACTGCATACAGTTCTTAACTGGTGGCGGCAATAAACTAGCTAGCTAACCCCTACTAACAGACGGCCAGGGTCCTACATGGTGTTTGCAGCACGGCACGGATTGTGCGTGCCCAATTGGCAGCTGTAAGATGGTAGAGCTATTTGGCCTATGATTCGTAGGGGGGAGTAACCCCTAGGTCGGCACCTAGCGGGCGTCACCTCCCCCATCCTAGGGCATCACTCTTCACTCTCCCTACCCGCTCTCTGGGCCCTGACCGACCGCCACAAGAGTCAGCCAACTCTTGCCGCCACAACCAACAGGCTAACCAAATACAAACCAATTTTTCTTTTTTTTAAACTACAGAATATCCCCGAGGAAAATGTCTAATCCCACGTCTGTGAGATGGACGCCATCAGGGCGATAGAGAGCCTTATTGTCAGCCGTTATAGTGTCGTGCCTTATGGCAAAAGCGTTCTCCCCATCTCCCTGTTCAGCTTCTTCCTCACATTGTACGCAGCCCTCTGCATCACAATGCACCTCCAACGCAATCGTGCAACCACATTGGACCAACCGATCATTACATCCTTGAGCCAAGCTCCTACCCAATGTATGTCCGAAGCCATTCTCCGAATGAGGTCTAAGACTGGAACAGACCCCATGTCATTCCCCCCTAGGTGCAGTACAATAATTTGAGGCTGACCCCACCTTCTATGCGCATCCTGAAGAATGGAAGGCAACTCGTCCCACGTTAAACCCCTGCGCCCCAGCCACCAAATGTTAGCTCTGGATGCGGGGAATCCCAACTGTTGCCCGTCCGGCCACTGCAAAGCCCTGATGGACGCTCAATGCACAAATTAATGCCCTACTATCCAGACGCGTGTCGGGGCAGAATTCTTGCCTGCAATAACATGATAAGAGGCTCAGCCAAAAGCTAACCCATGTAAACAGTATTCAACAACCCTGTGCACCCCGATCAACACAGCCCTGTGTCCCCTATTTTTTCACAATCTTAATGTAGCGTGTCTCCTAAGGGGCGAATATACAGCTTAAATCTACCCAATTCACACCTCCCTAGCTTCTTGATATCCGCCTCCGATGACCCACTCCTAGCCACGTTCGTGGCAGCCCCAATCGAGAAAGAATGGGACGCAATTCTCGCTGGGTCAAGGCCCTCTGCAGCCGCAGCTCTAGCTAGCACCCTTTTAAACTGAAAAACCAACAAAGCGGAACCGTCTTCGTGTACGAATAACTGCAAAGAGCCCTGGGGTCTAACGCGACAATATTCCTTGAAACTCATCACCGGGCAACATTCTGGGAATTTGTGTCTGTGCAGCGGGAGCCAGGCCCCCTTCCCTTCTTGATCTGTTTTAGATCTGGGGACTAGCAGTAACAAATCGCTACCCACAAACCACACATGCTCCCACTTGACACCACCAACCTTGCCTAATCTAAATGTAGACACCAATTCCCCTATTCTCAAGGCCCCTGCCAGAGTGAACAAAAAAAACGCCCGAAAGAGCGTGGCCTCGAACCTAGATGAGCATACTGACTGAAGGGTCCCCACCATCTCCCGCAATCTCAATGGCGTAATAGGTTCCTTATGGTCCTTGTCACGTGGGGACAACCGCCCCCATCCCTTCAATACCTGCCTCACCAGGAAGGAACCAGAGTAGTCGTCAATCCTGAATGTTTTGTTAAAGAACGAGACAGCAGACAATTTCGACTGGGCTGACTACGCAAGCACGCTAACCATTCAAGCACATGTACCTGTGTGGCCGATTGGACCTGGAACCCCTGACGGCCGGCAAAGCAGACCCATGCCCTCCAGTGGTTTTCGTAGGTACTCCATGTCTTAGGTGCCAGAGAAGCCCTCACTAGTGGAATAACACTTTCCCAGCCCCCGTCATCTGCCAAAGAAAAGGGGGGCAAGTTAGGCCAAATTGCTCAGCCCTGGGCGCCACCTTCCTAAACAGTTCCCATTAAAACCTAGATAGCGCATCCGCCACTACATTTTTCACCCCAGGCACGTGCCGGGGTGAAAAGCTAACATTCAACTGCAAGCAGCGCAACACTAAATGCCTCAGATATGTCACTACCCTGGGGAATGAGGCCAACAAGCGATTAATGGCGTAAACCACGCTCATGTTGTCCGACCAGAAAATAACAGACTGATTAGCCAATTTCTGTCACCATAGCTCGATTGCCACTACGATCGGAAAAAGTTCCAACAAGGTCATGTTCTTAGTCAGTCCTGCCCCCACCCAATCTTCTGGCCATGGAGCTGTGCTCCCTTCCACGTTTAGGTAAGCGTCATACCCGAAACCTCCCGCTGCATCCGTAAAGAGGTGCAGTGTTTGGTTTGAAATAAGGCCTTTCCACCATAGGCAGACCACATTAAATTTCATCAGAAATTCTTCCCAAACCTTGATGTCCTCTTTCATCTCAGTATATACCCTGATCCTAGCCCTACACCCCCTAGGACCTTTCAGCTGGCTCTCCAGCCGCCTATTAAAGATTCTACCCATCGGTATTGCCTGACCAGCAAAATTCAGCAACACCAGCAGTGACTGCAAGTCCTTGATGGAAATAGATTCAGCACTAACCACGGACAAAACCACCTGCAGCAGGCGGTCGACCTTGTTGTGAGGAAGCCTGCAAACCACAGCCCTTGTATCTATTTCAATCCCTAAGAAAGTAAGACAGGTACAGGGGCCTTGTGTCTTCTCATTCACCAAAGGCAGCCTGAATTTTCCCATCAAATCTAGCATAATCACCATCATGCAAGCACACTCGTCAGATCCAGCCTTCCCCACCAGCAAAAAGCCATCCAGGTGGTGGGCCACGACCCCACTCCCAGATGCCTTTGTACTGCCCAGTGCAAAAACGAACTGAAACTTTCGAATAGCGTGCACAATAGCGAGCAACCCATGTCCACATAGAATGCCCCGTCCATTTTCATGCCCATAAGCCTGAATGCAGACGGGTGCAGCGGCAACAACCTGAACTCTGATTCTACGTCCAGCTTTGCCATCAGGGCCCCCTTTCCTTTACCCCTGACGATTGCCAGCGCATCGTCAACGGACTGATAATGTACCGAGCTCACGAGTCAATGGCATCATTTACTGACGCCCCTCTTGGAAAGGACAGGTTGTGAATAAGCCTAAACTTGCTAGTGTCCTTCTTCAGAACTACCCCCAATGGGGACACCACCAGGTTGGGCAGAGGCAGCTCCCAAAAGTGGCCAGCTACCCTGCCCAACGCAATTTCCTTACCCAATTTATCCCGGAATTCCCCCTGGAAATTCATATGCTGATTTCAAATTACGGTGGACCGTGGAACCCACCACGCCCGCACCCACCGGAATGCTAAAACCCTCCCCCAACCCCGCCCTGAGCAGCATAGCTGCCTCGGAGTCTGGATAATTTTCCAGCCATGGCTCCATGGCTGCCAAATTAAGGGGCATTGAGGCCCTTGCTTCCAGGACCCCCCTTTGCAATGGACTTCTCTGAGCCAGGCTCCCTCCTCCTGTTACATTCGACCCCTGGGTGTGGGCCACCACAAAACTAGGGGAGGGACGGCTGGTGCACCAGGAGAGCTAACTGCTGCGCCCTCCAACCCCAGTTTGAGATCCTGAGTCCCAAAATGAAGAAGCGGGTTACCCTCCATTTTTCTACGAAAGGACATGCCGTATTCCCGCCATGCCTCCTCCTTAAATCTAGAATGAATATCGTTTATAGTATCCTCATACTTAAACAAATTGTGTCCCTGCGACTGCCATTTTCTACATAACAGGTCGCCAATACCCTAAAGCCACTCCTCATAAGTCTCTGGCCGCTGCACCTTCATAGGGCCTGTGCCAATCGCTGCCCGCTCCCTAGCTCTGCATGCCTCTAGTGAAAGTTCGAAGATGTTAACGCAACGCCCATTTTGAATCTTTTTCACCACCTTTAGTTTCAGATGTCCGTACAAGGAGTGCACCAAACATGGGTATATATCCCCATGAGACGCCACCTTCCAATGCCTGCGGGCCCAACACTAGCCTCCTGTGAAATTGAAATCACCTCGCTCCCTACTGCTGGGGGCCCCTTACCTTTCATCTGTGCCACCACCAACTTCTTGATCATCCTAAACATCTCCTTTTGACCCCTTCCAACTAAGCCTAAGTCACCCTTACTCTCTGATCCTGACCCACTTGAAGATGTACCTAACCGTGCATGTGCAGGTGTATGCAATAGGTACTCACCGCTGGGGGCCAATGGTGGCGCAGCTCCTGAAGCCTGAGGCTGTGAAGTCATAGTGGCTGGAGTCGAAGCAGGAGGTCCCACAGATTCCTGACTGGAAGGGGATGCTATAACAGGAACAGCGTGATCCATGTGAGAAACCTGAGGAGACAAAAATTTTTGGGGAGTACTCTGTGCACATGGTAGGACCCCTGAGGGGTTCGCCGCGCTTATACCCTGTCCCCCTTGCACACACCAGCCTTCCCAATTGGCTGCCTGTCTTACACCTTGTGGCAGCCTCCCCAACATACCTGTGATGGCTCCGTGCACAGACCTGCTTCTGACCCTCTGGTGCCGATGCACTCTACTCCACCTACGCTCCTCCCCGCCCAACGAGTCACACAGGGAGGAAGTGGGCAATGCTGTGCCAGAAGGGGCGGGGGCCAAGACCTGATACAGGCCCAGGGAGTACCGGAGCCTGCACCACGCTTCCGCCACGCCCCCCGCTCTGCACAGAGGCCTCACCGACCAGGCCACCATGGGACAAGGAGCCCATGAAGGCCTGGGCCATAGCCAAAACTGTGGATAGCGCCGCAGGGGGCAGAGCATGCAGCTGCTGCATGGATGACTCTATCGCAGCAGCTGTGCTAGTTTGTGGCCTATCCCTGGGGGAACCATGCTGAATTAAGGGATGATAGAAAGGGGCATAGGGGGCCTCGTGGGAGACCTCAGGGGATGTGGCCCTAATAGCTGTGGGTGACAAGACACCCACCTGCACGCTAATGGGTAAAGATAGCGTGACCCCTAGTGAACCTGGGGCATCAATAGGTTGGGGAGAGAGAACTGTGGGGGCAGATTGGCACCCAGGGCCTGCAGCCAGAACCCCTAGGCCCAATCCCCTCTCACATTGGTTCTAGTGCTACGCATGGGAGCAGCCCGGGGCCTAGCCACAGGGGTAGGTGGTACCACATTCTCACATTCTGATCCTGGTAACGCTTTGGTGGCACCGACTTCCTCTTGGTACACTCCATCTCCCAGATCGAAGAAAAAACTCCCTTGAAGTCTGGAACCAGGAACAAAAGAGGGCCGGATCCTCTGCAGCCAGGACCTATAAGCAGAAACACTCGCCCCCACACTTGCAACAATGTAACACCTAGTACCCTCCAGACTTCAACTCAGTTATCGCTTAATTTTGTTACAAGCCCACTAGAGGGCTCTCCACTTCCAATTACTGTTGGGAATATCACCATATCCGGAAAGAAAGAAATTTATCAGGTAAGCATCAATTTTGTTTTCTTTCCTAAGATATGGTGAGTCCACGGCGTCCTCACTTTCCGTTGGGAACCAATACCCAAGCTAAAGGACACGGAGGACTAGGGAGCGTCAAGACAAGTAGACCTAAACAGAAGGCACCACTGCTTGAAGAACCTTTCTCCCAAAAGAAGCCTCAGCCGAGGCAAAAGTATCAAATTTATAAAATTTTGGCTGCAAGAGGAAGTTGCAGCATTGCAAATCTGTTCCACAGAAGCTTACTTTTTGAAAGCCCAAGAAGAAGAGACAGCCATAGTGGAATGAGCTGTGATTCTCTCAGGAGGCTGCTGTCCAGCAGTCTCATTCACCAAACGAATTATACTTCTCAACCAAAGAGAAAGAGAAGTAGCAGTAGCTTTCTGACCCTTACGTTTCCCAGAAAAACAAACAAACAATGCAGAAGACTGGCGAAAATCCTTAGTTGCCTGCAAATAGAATTTAAGAGCACGCACAACATCCAGGTTGTGCAACAAACGTTCCTTATGAGAAGAAGGATTAGGACAGAGAGAAGGAACAACAATTTCCTGATTAATATTTCTATCCGAAACAACCTTAGGAAGAAAACCAAACTTGGTACGAAGAACCGCCTTATCTGCATGAAAAATTAGATAAGGCAAATCGCACTGCAAAGCTGAGAGTTCTGAACTCTCCGAGCAGAAGAGATAGCAGTAAGAAACAAAACCTTCCAAGATAACAACTTAATGTCTATGGAATGCAGTGGCTTAAACGGAGCCTTTTGCAAAACTTTAAGAAAAAGGTTAAGGGGTATATTTATCAAGCTCCGTTTGGAGCTTGATGCCCCGTGTTTCTGCTCGCCGGAAACAGAAGTTATGAAGCAGCGGTCTAAAGACCGCTGCTCCATAACCTGTCCGCCTGCTCTGACAGAAATCGTTAGAAATCAACCCGATCGAATACGATCTGGTTGATTGACACCCCCTGCCACAAATCTGCAAGGGGCGGTATTGCACCAGCAGTTCACAAGAACTGCTGATGCAAAAGAGCATAAAGAGAGTGTATGCTGTAGGCATTTATTGATGTGCAGCGGACATGATCCGCTATATCGGATCATGTCCGCTCGCACCATAATAAATAGGCCCCTATGGCTCCAAGGCGGAGTAACAGACTTAAACACAGGCCTGATTCTGACCAAGGCCTGACAAAAAGATTGCACATCTGGCACATCCACCAGACGCTTGTGCAGCAAAATAGAGCAGAAATCTGACCTTTCAGAGTACTGACAGACAAACCCTTCTCCAGACCTTCCTGGAGAAAAGACAAAATTCTTGGAATCCTGACCCTACTCCAAGAGTAGCCCTTGGATTCACTCCAATAAAGATATTTATGCCATATCTCATGGTAAATCTTTCTAGTAACAGGCTTACAAGCCGGAATCATGGTCTCAATGACTGACTCAGAAAATCCACGCTTAGATAGAATTAAGCGTTCAATCTCCAATCAGTCAGCTTCAGAGAAATGAGATTTGGATGAAGGAAAGGACCCTGAAGTAGTAGGTCCTTCCTTAGAGGAAGTCTCCAAGGAATGAGAGACAACATCACCACAAAGTCTGCATACCAGATCTTGACAAAGGCTCTGTGGGAGCCGATACGCATTGATATCTTGTCCTGAGCTTCACTGATTGTGGCAAGAGCCCAAAAATGCTACAGGGGACGCTACAGGGGCAGGGGAAGATGGAACAAATATACCCTATGAAAATCATCAATTTGTCCTCTACTTGTTTGACTGAAGGGGAGATGGAGGTACTTAGCCTGGGCTTAGGTTATGTCCCTACTAAAAAGTTTAATCTTTTCGACACTATTGTCGACGTTAATAAGCTAATTAGAAATTTAACATTAAAAAAGTTCTTTTGGGACAACAACCCAGACAGTACCTCTATACTCCCTTCAGATTCATCATCATGTTCTACACAAGAATACATATATGACATAGTGAATTTTCAAGAAGTATGCGATATACTTAGCCTGCAAGATCTAAGTGTTGAGACATACATGGATTCACAGACATTAAAATCGTCCCACGTTGGCTATAAACCAAAATCAGTGTTCTACCCTACCCATGAAAGGGGACCTTTTTTAGAAGCCTTTCACAAACGGGTAGAACAAGATTTGATTACACTCTACAACAATCCCACCTGAGTGTGCACCCTCTTTGACACTATATGCCCACACTGTGGGAATTGAACCTTCTTTCTTTCAACGGAACCAACTACAATTAGCGCTTGGAATATAAGCGCACTAGAAGCAACACACTACAGGAGACTTCAACAGACAGATAATATGTCCCGGTCTTCAAAATCCACTTGAACTCCGAATTTGTGTATCGGACTACAGACAGAACAACCTATAACCGCTCCAAGCCTCTTAGAGACTCCTGCAAACCCTGAACATCAACCAGAAAAATTAATAGGGTAAACAGTCTCAGAGACCAACTGATACATTCACTGGAACTCCTGCAAAACGTCGAGGGACTTTTCAAGCATCTTTTCAGCTAGCCAACGAACATTAGTACAACGGCTAAGAACTTTAGCACATCAATAGGAGGTATACATTGTATCACCCTCCATAAAGACTTTGTAACTTAAACAAAAGAAACCGTTAGAAAAAAGAAACAACTCTACACATCTGCTGTACAACTTGTTCACATTTGTTGTCAACCAAAGCCACAGGATATAAGTATCATTCAAAACAAAAGGCTGTTGCCACTCTACACATACATCGCCTTTTCAACGGTTTTATTTTGGCACCAAAAAGCTATATAAAAAGTTTTTTAACATTCAGGTCAAAAACGTGAGTACAAGAATAACAAAATCACAAAAACTTTTATGCCATAAACGAGACGACTCAAATTACAAAAGCACAAAGAATACAAAATCAGAGCAACTGCTCTTTATCCTCTAATATTGTCCTTACAAAATTGTACATTGTATATTGTTTAAATGTTTTAAAGTATTAGAGCTCTATACTTATATTTAACATGTTTTAAAGTGTTTTAAAATAAATACTTTTATTTTTATAAGCAAAATTATTTTATTTGTGTTTCACTGTGACATACAACACTATAAACTACACCTTTAGCTCCCCTCACCTTGGTTATTTCATACTCTACAACAATCCGAAACATACCTATCCTAATTTAACACCTTTACAGAAAGAGGCCTTAGATAGACTAAAATCTAGACAAGACATTACTATAAAAGATTCAGACAAGGGAGGTAGCATAGTGGTTCTGGATAGGTCATATTACATAGAGGAGGCTCATAGACAACTATATGATAGGAATGTCTATCAAATTTTGCACTCTGATCCTACAGAACAATTCAAAACTAAGCTATGGCTCTTTTGGACGATGGCCTGGAGGAGGGGGTCATTGATCAGGACACCATGAATTTTTTATATGTTTCTAATCCAGTTGTACTTATATTTCACCACCTCCCTAAGGTTCATAAATCCTTGAAGGTGGTGAAAGGGAGACCTATAGTCTCGGGCATTGGATCTTTATTTGAGCAGCTCTCTAGCTGGATTGACTCCCTTCTCCAGCCCATCGTCCTACAGATTCCATCTTATTTACGTGACACCAAGCACCTCCTTAATTGTCTCAAACAAGTAGTTTGGAACAAGGATTGTTCTTGGTTGACAATTGACGTGGTTGGTCTGTACTCGGCCATCCCGCATGATCAGGGACTTGAAGCAGTAAGATGTCTTTTAGATCAACTGAGTAATTATGATGATACACTCAAGGAGTTTATAGTAAAAGCACTAGATTTTCTCCTACATCATAATTACTTTAAATTTGAAAATTAGTACTTCCTCCAGAGACATGGGACCGCCATGGGTGCCAAATTTGCACAATCATATGCTAACATCTTCATGGCTTGGTGGGAGCGGTCCCACGTCTATGGTGAAGAAAACCCATATCGTAACTTCATCAGCACCTATAAAAGATACATTGATGATCTTTTGATCATCTGGATTGGCACAGAGGATCAGAAGACTGATTTCGTGACCTTCATTAATCAGAATGAAGTAGGATTAGAATTTACCTACCAATCAGATACCTACCTGACAACATATTTAGATCTAACTCTAATGGGTGATGTTGAAAAGGGCCAGGTGATAACGAACTTGTACCGTAAACCTATTCATGCAATAAAATTCTGCATGCAAATAGTAATCATCCCAGACATACTGGCTTTGGGATAGCAAAGGGACAGTTTACACGTTTAAAGCGTAACTGCACAAATGAAACTGACTTTGAGACGAATAGTGAGATATTGACCACTCAACTCCTAGAAAGAGGATATTCAAAGAAGGTTGTCAATAGGGCCTTATTGGAGGTAAAACGCATGGATAGGTCAACGATGTTATCAACTAACTATAACTCTGCCAGAAGTAACAGTTTTTGATAAATCTAAACCCCTTTTTACAACCACCTATAGTTCTCAGTATAGGGAAATCTGTGCTATAATAACCAAACATCTCCCTATACTCACGGCAGAAGATAGTCTCAAAGACTATGTGCAAACTGGGTGCAATTTTGTAGCCAAAAGAGGATGTACTCTAGGGAACATATTGTCACCTAGTATGTTAAAGAAAAAACCAGGTACAAGTAGTTGGTTACATGTGAAAGGGCATTATAAATGCCACTTTCATTTTATTCATAAACATGGCAAAAATGTAAATAGTTTTCAATGGCAGGTCATCGAGCAAGTTAGGACCCCAGATAGAGGAGGTGACATAGCAAGTAGGCTTCTATATCAAGAAGCATACTGGATATTTCAACTCATAACTAGGAGGCCGGAAGGTTTTAACATCGAAGGTGATGTTATTAACCTCTGGCAATGGAATTGAATATCAAAAATTATCTTGTATCCACCCATCCACTAGATAAACTAGCTACCCCCTAACTGTCAAAATATATACACCTCTAAGATTGCCTTTATTTATAGGTAAACTTAATAATGTTCAGAGCCCATGTCAATAGGCTTATTGTGAAACAAACTCTTTAATTGTAGAGATCACACTTGTATTTTTATAGTAGGCAGCCCTCTTTCTTCATATTAATTATCAACATTATGGAAGGGCCACAGATATAGCCATTAGAATGTGAATCAGAGAACAATGGGTTATCTGTCTACCCCTTTGCCATTAACTTTTGACAGTATCGAGACATGTATTTTCAATGAGTAAATCGGATGTTTTAATGTTATGAGATGTAATATGTTTTATATACTTACTCTCACATTTGGGTATACCTCATGTTTAGCTTAATATCTCCTTATAGATCATTGCACTTTTACCAAAATGTATGTCCCTTTAACTAATTCCCATAACATATCACTTGGATTGACTCCCAAAGTGAGCCAATATATACTATCTGATTAAAACTCATAGCCTGACGCTTTTTATCAGGCCTAATATTTTCATGTCCATTAATGTTCAATAGACCAGGGGTATGCCAGCTGACTAGCACCTCTAGCCGGTGAACTTCATCTATTCACTTCACTACTTTCAAAACGTTTTTATTATAATCATCGAAATTATTGTCTCAATATACAGGGGTATGTCCCTTTAATTATGCAACTTTCTTCCCCTTCATATTTATTCACTTAGTGACTAAGTTATATACTGTTTGCTATATTAACTTTGCACATGCCCCTTTCACTGCATCTTTATTCTATATGATGTATAATCGTGTACAGTATAGTATAGAACTTGTCTTTACTTCATGTCTGTTAGCTATCTAGTAGTATCTCAGTATAACATATGAATTCACTTTTTGTTAATTATGCTCAGCTGGGGCTTTGTTTTTGTCTCAGTCACGGGGCTACTTAAGCTCCGTGTCTGCCCTCACAAAGTGTGGCTATGAGTAAGGATAATATGTAGCCGAAACGCGTAAGACAACCCAGTCTATCGTTTTTATGCTCACTCTGTTTTTATTGCCTTTTTGGTTTTCAATAAAGTTATGAACTTTTAACATACTACAGTGCCTGGAGACTCGCCTGGTTTTTTGCACCATTTTGCTGTTTGGAAATTCATTGTTACCAGGCTCGAATCTCGGCACCCAGGTGAATAGCTGGTGTATGGGGCTACGATCGAGTAGCAGGGAATCCTATTGGCGCAGGAGACGACCCACCTCACAGACCGGAAGCGCCCGACAACGCTCGGCCATTGCGTGCAAACAAACTAGCACTACGGAGGCTGTGGAGCGGCATACCCAACTGATGGATGTTGCAGCATAGGACAACGACCTCTACGAGTGAGGTGCTTGTGGTACAGGAGCGGGGCAGGATCTTTCAAAGGCACTCCGGCGACAAGCTCAAGCAGCAAGTATGGTGAGTTATACAGCATCCTGGTTTTAAGCCGTTTTTACACCTGCCATACTGTAGACCCAGCTTTCTTTATGTCCTTATATACAATGCACAGTTTGCCAGTTTAACTACTTGGACAGGACTTTTTTCCCTCCCCATACACCACACACCTTGAGCTACACTGGGAAGAGTTTTCTGCTTAAACTTACTAAGAGCCCAAAAATGGTCTGAAATTGCCTGAAAAATTGCCTGAGAAACTATCTACGGCCATTACTCCCATAACCGCATCACCGGCAAAACACATTAACACAAAGGATATTGTTTGATATGTTAATGAACTACCTAAGAATGCTGGTGGGGCGATAGGAGTTTTTCTAAACCTCAAGTTCACTCATTCAAAAAAGTGCGCGCACTAGAAGACATGGGAATCAAGGAGCTGATTGGGGGTGAAGTAATCCCGGGTAAATCCAGCCGTCCGCTCTGACTAACGTAAACTGCTGATAAGGAACTGACACAGGATCATTCAGACTGTATGAAAATCTACAGGTACCTTTAAATATTCTGGTGAACAAAGTAACGATCAAGAGGTATTATCTACTTTACTTTGGGCTATTTGAACTTATCCTTTGTTGACTCTATAGTCAAAAATTACTTTGCAAAACCAAATTGCTTCATAATTTAGAGCATTGAATGTAAACATGTATTAAGATTATTTTGTTTCAAAAGATAATCATTGTGTACGATAATGTAATACACATTGTGTCAGAATATACACAGTGTGACAGAGTGTATTTATAAAACCACTTAATAACTGCTTTCTACTAGTATATTATCGTTTAAGGCTACACCAGTGGCTAATCTTTCCAATTTCTTTACTATCAATTGTGAATCAACTAACTATTAGCAGTGTACTATTAGGTTGTAGTCAAGGGTAATAGATCTTGACACCGGTGTCCTTAGTTTTAATTAAATATTAACTATTTTTTAATGTGAAGACTGTAAAATGTATAATTTATCATTTTTAAGTATTTTTAGTGTTGTATGTATGAATAAAATATATTTTTGCAAAGAACAAATAGGATTATGAATTTTCTTGTATAAGCACAATTGCATTAAATAGGTGCATTATTGGAATAGTAACATAGTTACACTGTTTATTATAGCATTTGTAATGGTTCTGAAGCAAGAACAGACTGCCTTTGGGTGCCTCCCACACTCTTTTTTTCTATTCATGTTGTACTATTTTGTTACATATTGTGAGAAGTGTAGCCCGTGGGTTGTGCTAGTGCTGTTCTGAGTTCCTAGACACTCTGTATAATGTATACCAGATCCTTTGAGGCCACCCTGGAGCTATTAGAATCATGATGCTCTCTCTTGCTTGTTATGAGCAATGACTCGTGGATGGAGAGCAAACGAAGGAAATAGGTATGCCAACCTGAAGTTCCAAGGAACTGCCAAAGCATCTATCAGGAAGGCCTGAGGATCCCTTGACCTTAAACTGTACTTTGGAAGCTTGGCGTTCTCTCAAGATGCCATCAAATCCAACTCCGGTACCCCCCCCCCCATTTAATGGTTAACCTGGAGAACACCTCCGGATGGAGTTCACACTTCCTGGGATGAAAAGTCTGTCCACTCAAGAAATCCGCTTCCCAGTTGTCCACTCCTGGAATGTGGATGGCAGATAGACAGCAATTGTGAGTTTCCGCCCACTGAATGATCCGAGCCACCTCCTTCATGGCTAAGGAACTCCGAGTTCCTCCCTGGTGGTTGATGTAAGCCACTGAGGTTATGTTGTCTGACTGGAACCTGATAAACCGGGCTAAGGCCAGCTGAGGCCAAGCCATCAAGGCATTGAAGATCGCTCTCAACTAAAATATGTTTATGAGGACAGCAGATTCCTCCTGAGACCAAAGTCCCTGCACCTTCAATGACTCCCAGACTGCTCCCCAGTCCATCAGGCTGGCGTCCATTGTCACAATCACCCAGGAGGGTCTCTGAAAGCATGTCCCCTGGGACAGATGTTCCTGAGACAGCCACCACGAAACAGAGTCTCTCGTTGACTGATCTAGAACTATCTTCTGAAACAGATCTGCATAATCCCCATTCCATTGACTGAACATGCATAACTGTAGAGCTTTCAAATGAAATCAAGCAAATGGAACTATGTCCATTGAAGCCACCATCAGACCAATTATCTCCATACATTGGGCCACTGATGGCGGTACAGCAGACTGTAGAGATAGACAAGATGAAATAATCTTGGCTCTTCTGACTTCCGTCAGAAATATTTTTCATTGATAGGGAATCTTTAATGGTTCCTAAGAAGACCACCCTTGTAGCCGGAACAAGGGAACTCTTTCCAAATTCACCTTCCATCCGTAGGAACGAAGAAAAGACAACAAGATCTCTGTGCGAGATTTTGCTAGTTGAAAAGATGGCGCCTGAACCAGAATGTCATCCAGATAAGGCGCTACCGCAATTACTCGAGACTGAATCACTGTCAAAAGAGCCGCCAGAACCTTTGAGAAAATTCTAGAAGCTGTGGCAAGGCCAAATGGAAGAGCCACAAACTGAAAGTGTTTGTCCAGAAAGGCAAATGTTAGAAATTTGTGATATACCTGTGAATGGGAATATGGAGGACACATCCTTTAGGTCTATGGTCGTCATGAACTGACCCTTTTGCACTAAAGGAAGAGTGGAATGGATAGTCTCCATCTTGAAGGATGGTACTCTGAGAAACTTGTTTAGACCCTTTAGATCTAGAATAGGTCTGAAAGTTCCCTCTTTTTGGGAACCACGAACAGATTGGAATAGAACCCTAGACCCTGTTCCTGTACTGGGACTGGAACTATCACTCCCAGGTAGAAAAGATCCTGTACACATTTCAAGAATGCATCTCTTTTTATCTGGTCTGCAGATAATCTTGAGAGGAGGGACCTGCCCTTGTGTCATGGCATGGCCGGACACTTACCCACTCCTGGCTTCCGGAGGCATCCTAGAGGTGGTGCGGTAATGGTCTCTGCCTCCCAAGACTCCTATCGGAGGAAATAGGTATGCCAACCTGAAGTTCCAAGGAACTGCCAGAGGCATCTATCAGGAAGGCCTGATGACCCATTGACCTGAACCGTACTTTGGAAGCTTAGCAGTTCTGTAGAGTCGCCATCAGATCCAACTCCGGTACTCCCCATTTGATGGTTAACCTGGAGAACACCTCCGGATGGAGTTCCCACTCCCTGGGATGAAAAGTCTGTCTGTTCAGGAAAATTTATTTGGTCTGCAGATAATCTTGAGAGGTGGAAGCTGTCCTTGTGTCTCGGCACGGCCGGACACTTACCCGCTCCCAGCTTCCGGGGGCATCCTAGAGGTGGTGCGGTAACAGTATCTGCCTCCCAGGCCTCCTATCGGAGGAAATAGGTATGCCAACCTGAAGTTCCAAGGAACTGCAAGAGCATATATCAGGAAGGCCTGAGGTCCCCTTGACCTTGAACCATACTTTGGAAGCTTTGTGTTCTGTCTTGGCGCCATCAGATCTATTTCCGGTACCCCCCCATTTGATTGTTAACCTGGAGAACACCTATGGCTGGAGTTCCCACTCCCTGGGATGAAAAGTCTGTCTGTTCAGGAAATCCGCTTCCCAGTTGTCCACTCCTGGAATGTGGATGGCAGATAGACAGCAATTGGGAGCTTCCGCCCACTGAATGATCCAAGTCACCTCGTGGGAGACCTCAGGGGATGTGGCCCTAATAGCTGTGGGTGACAAGACACCCACCTGCACGCTAATGGGTAAAGATAGGGTGACCCCTAGTGAACCTGGGGCATCAATAGGTTGGGGAGAGAGAACTGTGGGGGCAGATTGGCACCCAGGGCCTGCAGCCAGAACCCCTAGGCCCAATCCCCTCTCACATTGGTTCTAGTGCTACGCATGGGAGCAGCCCGGGGCCTAGCCACAGGGGTAGGTGGTACCACATTCTCACATTCTGATCCTGGTAACGCTTTGGTGGCACCGACTTCCTCTTGGTACACTCCATCTCCCAGATCGAAGAAAAAACTCCCTTGAAGTCTGGAACCAGGAACAAAAGAGGGCCGGATCCTCTGCAGCCAGGACCTATAAGCAGAAACACTCGCCCCCACACTTGCAACAATGTAACACCTAGTACCCTCCAGACTTCAACTCAGTTATCGCTTAATTTTGTTACAAGCCCACTAGAGGGCTCTCCACTTCCAATTACTGTTGGGAATATCACCATATCCGGAAAGAAAGAAATTTATCAGGTAAGCATCAATTTTGTTTTCTTTCCTAAGATATGGTGAGTCCACGGCGTCCTCACTTTCCGTTGGGAACCAATACCCAAGCTAAAGGACACGGAGGACTAGGGAGCGTCAAGACAAGTAGACCTAAACAGAAGGCACCACTGCTTGAAGAACCTTTCTCCCAAAAGAAGCCTCAGCCGAGGCAAAAGTATCAAATTTATAAAATTTTGGCTGCAAGAGGAAGTTGCAGCATTGCAAATCTGTTCCACAGAAGCTTACTTTTTGAAAGCCCAAGAAGAAGAGACAGCCATAGTGGAATGAGCTGTGATTCTCTCAGGAGGCTGCTGTCCAGCAGTCTCATTCACCAAACGAATTATACTTCTCAACCAAAGAGAAAGAGAAGTAGCAGTAGCTTTCTGACCCTTACGTTTCCCAGAAAAACAAACAAACAATGCAGAAGACTGGCGAAAATCCTTAGTTGCCTGCAAATAGAATTTAAGAGCACGCACAACATCCAGGTTGTGCAACAAACGTTCCTTATGAAAAGAAGGATTAGGACAGAGAGAAGGAACAACAATTTCCTGATTAATATTTCTATCCGAAACAACCTTAGGAAGAAAACCAAACTTGGTACGAAGAACCACCTTATCTGCATGAAAAATTAGATAAGGCAAATCGCACTGCAAAGCTGAGAGTTCTGAAACTCTCCGAGCAGAAGAGATAGCAGTAAGAAACAAAACCTTCCAAGATAACAACTTAATGTCTATGGAATGCAGTGGCTTAAACGGAGCCTTTTGCAAAACTTTAAGAAAAAGGTTAAGGGGTATATTTATCAAGCTCCGTTTGGAGCTTGATGCCCCGTGTTTCTGCTCGCCGGAAACAGAAGTTATGAAGCAGCGGTCTAAAGACCGCTGCTCCATAACCTGTCCACCTGCTCTGACAGAAATCGTTAGAAATCAACCCGATCGAATACGATCTGGTTGATTGACACCCCCTGCCACAAATCTGCAAGGGGCGGTATTGCACCAGCAGTTCACAAGAACTGCTGATGCAAAAGAGCATAAAGAGAGTGTATGCTGTAGGCATTTATTGATGTGCAGCGGACATGATCCGCTATATCGGATCATGTCCGCTCGCACCATAATAAATAGGCCCCTATGGCTCCAAGGCGGAGTAACAGACTTAAACACAGGCCTGATTCTGACCAAGGCCTGACAAAAAGATTGCACATCTGGCACATCCACCAGACGCTTGTGCAGCAAAATAGAGCAGAAATCTGACCTTTCAGAGTACTGACAGACAAACCCTGTCTCCAGACCTTCCTGGAGAAAAGACAAAATTCTTGGAATCCTGACCCTACTCCAAGAGTAGCCCTTGGATTCACTCCAAATAAAGATATTTATGCCATATCTCATGGTAAATCTTTCTAGTAACAGGCTTACAAGCCGGAATCATGGTCTCAATGACTGACTCAGAAAATCCACGCTTAGATAGAATTAAGCGTTCAATCTCCAATCAGTCAGCTTCAGAGAAATGAGATTTGGATGAAGGAAAGGACCCTGAAGTAGTAGGTCCTTCCTTAGAGGAAGTCTCCAAGGAATGAGAGACAACATCACCACAAAGTCTGCATACCAGATCTTGACAAAGGCTCTGTGGGAGCCGATACGCATTGATATCTTGTCCTGAGCTTCACTGATTGTGGCAAGAGCCCAAAAATGCTACAGGGGACGCTACAGGGGCAGGGGAAGATGGAACAAATATACCCTATGAAAATCATCAATTTGTCCTCTACTTGTTTGACTGAAGGGGAGATGGAGGTACTTAGCCTGGGCTTAGGTTATGTCCCTACTAAAAAGTTTAATCTTTTCGACACTATTGTCGACGTTAATAAGCTAATTAGAAATTTAACATTAAAAAAGTTCTTTTGGGACAACAACCCAGACAGTACCTCTATACTCCCTTCAGATTCATCATCATGTTCTACACAAGAATACATATATGACATAGTGAATTTTCAAGAAGTATGCGATATACTTAGCCTGCAAGATCTAAGTGTTGAGACATACATGGATTCACAGACATTAAAATCGTCCCACGTTGGCTATAAACCAAAATCAGTGTTCTACCCTACCCATGAAAGGGGACCTTTTTTAGAAGCCTTTCACAAACGGGTAGAACAAGATTTGATTACACTCTACAACAATCCCACCTGAGTGTGCACCCTCTTTGACACTATATGCCCACACTGTGGGAATTGAACCTTCTTTCTTTCAACGGAACCAACTACAATTAGCGCTTGGAATTTTAAGCGCACTAGAAGCAACACACTACAGGAGACTTCAACAGACAGATAATATGTCCCGGTCTTCAAAATCCACTTGAACTCCGAATTTGTGTATCGGACTACAGACAGAACAACCTATAACCGCTCCAAGCCTCTTAGAGACTCCTGCAAACCCTGAACATCAACCAGCAAAATTAATAGGGTAAACAGTCTCAGAGACCAACTGATACATTCACTGGAACTCCTGCAAAACGTCGAGGGACTTTTCAAGCATCTTTTCAGCTAGCCAACGAACATTAGTACAACGGCTAAGAACTTTAGCACATCAATAGGAGGTATACATTGTATCACCCTCCATAAAGACTTTGTAACTTAAACAAAAGAAACCGTTAGAAAAAAGAAACAACTCTACACATCTGCTGTACAACTTGTTCACATTTGTTGTCAACCAAAGCCACAGGATATAAGTATCATTCAAAACAAAAGGCTGTTGCCACTCTACACATACATCGCCTTTTCAACGGTTTTATTTTGGCACCAAAAAGCTATATAAAAAGTTTTTTAACATTCAGGTCAAAAACGTGAGTACAAGAATAACAAAATCACAAAAACTTTTATGCCATAAACGAGACGACTCAAATTACAAAAGCACAAAGAATACAAAATCAGAGCAACTGCTCTTTATCCTCTAATATTGTCCTTACAAAATTGTACATTGTATATTGTTTAAATGTTTTAAAGTATTAGAGCTCTATACTTATATTTAACATGTTTTAAAGTGTTTTAAAATAAATACTTTTATTTTTATAAGCAAAATTATTTTATTTGTGTTTCACTGTGACATACAACACTATAAACTACACCTTTAGCTCCCCTCACCTTGGTTATTTCATACTCTACAACAATCCGAAACATACCTATCCTAATTTAACACCTTTACAGAAAGAGGCCTTAGATAGACTAAAATCTAGACAAGACATTACTATAAAAGATTCAGACAAGGGAGGTAGCATAGTGGTTCTGGATAGGTCATATTACATAGAGGAGGCTCATAGACAACTATATGATAGGAATGTCTATCAAATTTTGCACTCTGATCCTACAGAACAATTCAAAACTAAGCTATGGAGTCTTTTGGACGATGGCCTGGAGGAGGGGGTCATTGATCAGGACACCATGAATTTTTTATATGTTTCTAATCCAGTTGTACTTATATTTCACCACCTCCCTAAGGTTCATAAATCCTTGAAGGTGGTGAAAGGGAGACCTATAGTCTCGGGCATTGGATCTTTATTTGAGCAGCTCTCTAGCTGGATTGACTCCCTTCTCCAGCCCATCGTCCTACAGATTCCATCTTATTTACGTGACACCAAGCACCTCCTTAATTGTCTCAAACAAGTAGTTTGGAACAAGGATTGTTCTTGGTTGACAATTGACGTGGTTGGTCTGTACTCGGCCATCCCGCATGATCAGGGACTTGAAGCAGTAAGATGTCTTTTAGATCAACTGAGTAATTATGATGATACACTCAAGGAGTTTATAGTAAAAGCACTAGATTTTCTCCTACATCATAATTACTTTAAATTTGAAAATTAGTATTTCCTCCAGAGACATGGGACCGCCATGGGTGCCAAATTTGCACAATCATATGCTAACATCTTCATGGCTTGGTGGGAGCGGTCCCATGTCTATGGTGAAGAAAACCCATATCGTAACTTCATCAGCACCTATAAAAGATACATTGATGATCTTTTGATCATCTGGATTGGCACAGAGGATCAGAAGACTGATTTCGTGACCTTCATTAATCAGAATGAAGTAGGATTAGAATTTACCTACCAATCAGATACCTACCTGACAACATATTTAGATCTAACTCTAATGGGTGATGTTGAAAAGGGCCAGGTGATAACGAACTTGTACCGTAAACCTATTTCATGCAATAAAATTCTGCATGCAAATAGTAATCATCCCAGACATACTGGCTTTGGGATAGCAAAGGGACAGTTTACACGTTTAAAGCGTAACTGCACAAATGAAACTGACTTTGAGACGAATAGTGAGATATTGACCACTCAACTCCTAGAAAGAGGATATTCAAAGAAGGTTGTCAATAGGGCCTTATTGGAGGTAAAACGCATGGATAGGTCAACGATGTTATCAACTAACTATAACTCTGCCAGAAGTAACAGTTTTGATAAATCTAAACCCCTTTTTACAACCACCTATAGTTCTCAGTATAGGGAAATCTGTGCTATAATAACCAAACATCTCCCTATACTCACGGCAGAAGATAGTCTCAAAGACTATGTGCAAACTGGGTGCAATTTTGTAGCCAAAAGAGGATGTACTCTAGGGAACATATTGTCACCTAGTATGTTAAAGAAAAAACCAGGTACAAGTAGTTGGTTACATGTGAAAGGGCATTATAAATGCCACTTTCATTTTATTCATAAACATGGCAAAAATGTAAATAGTTTTCAATGGCAGGTCATCGAGCAAGTTAGGACCCCAGATAGAGGAGGTGACATAGCAAGTAGGCTTCTATATCAAGAAGCATACTGGATATTTCAACTCATAACTAGGAGGCCGGAAGGTTTTAACATCGAAGGTGATGTTATTAACCTCTGGCAACGGAATTGAATATCAAAATTATCTTGTATCCACCCATCCACTAGATAAACTAGCTACCCCCTAACTGTCAAAATATATACACCTCTAAGATTGCCTTTATTTATAGGTAAACTTAATAATGTTCAGAGCCCATGTCAATAGGCTTATTGTGAAACAAACTCTTTAATTGTAGAGATCACACTTGTATTTTTATAGTAGGCAGCCCTCTTTCTTCATATTAATTATCAACATTATGGAAGGGCCACAGATATAGCCATTAGAATGTGAATCAGAGAACAATGGGTTATCTGTCTACCCCTTTGCCATTAACTTTTGACAGTATCGAGACATGTATTTTCAATGAGTAAATCGGATGTTTTAATGTTATGAGATGTAATATGTTTTATATACTTACTCTCACATTTGGGTATACCTCATGTTTAGCTTAATATCTCCTTATAGATCATTGCACTTTTACCAAAATGTATGTCCCTTTAACTAATTCCCATAACATATCACTTGGATTGACTCCCAAAGTGAGCCAATATATACTATCTGATTAAAACTCATAGCCTGACGCTTTTTATCAGGCCTAATATTTTCATGTCCATTAATGTTCAATAGACCAGGGGTATGCCAGCTGACTAGCACCTCTAGCCGGTGAACTTCATCTATTCACTTCACTACTTTCAAAACGTTTTTATTATAATCATCGAAATTATTGTCTCAATATACAGGGGTATGTCCCTTTAATTATGCAACTTTCTTCCCCTTCATATTTATTCACTTAGTGACTAAGTTATATACTGTTTGCTATATTAACTTTGCACATGCCCCTTTCACTGCATCTTTATTCTATATGATGTATAATCGTGTACAGTATAGTATAGAACTTGTCTTTACTTCATGTCTGTTAGCTATCTAGTAGTATCTCAGTATAACATATGAATTCACTTTTGTTAATTATGCTCAGCTGGGGCTTTGTTTTTGTCTCAGTCACGGGGCTACTTAAGCTCCGTGTCTGCCCTCACAAAGTGTGGCTATGAGTAAGGATAATATGTAGCCGAAACGCGTAAGACAACCCAGTCTATCGTTTTTATGCTCACTCTGTTTTTATTGCCTTTTTGGTTTTCAATAAAGTTATGAACTTTTAACATACTACAGTGCCTGGAGACTCGCCTGGTTTTTGCACCATTTTGCTGTTTGGAAATTCATTGTTACCAGGCTCGAATCTCGGCACCCAGGTGAATAGCTGGTGTATGGGGCTACGATCGAGTAGCAGGGAATCCTATTGGCGCAGGAGACGACCCACCTCACAGACCGGAAGCGCCCGACAACGCTCGGCCATTGCGTGCAAACAAACTAGCACTACGGAGGCTGTGGAGCAGCATACCCAACTGATGGATGTTGCAGCATAGGACAACGACCTCTACGAGTGAGGTGCTTGTGGTACAGGAGCGGGGCAGGATCTTTCAAAGGCACTCCGGCGACAAGCTCAAGCAGCAAGTATGGTGAGTTATACAGCATCCTGGTTTTAAGCCGTTTTTACACCTGCCATACTGTAGACCCAGCTTTCTTTATGTCCTTATATACAATGCACAGTTTGCCAGTTTAACTACTTGGACAGGACTTTTTTCCCTCCCCATACACCACACACCTTGAGCTACACTGGGAAGAGTTTTCTGCTTAAACTTACTAAGAGCCCAAAAATGGTCTGAAATTGCCTGAAAAATTGCCTGAGAAACTATCTACGGCCATTACTCCCATAACCGCAACACCGGCAAAACACATTAACACAAAGGATATTGTTTGATATGTTAATGAACTACCTAAGAATGCTGGTGGGGCGATAGGAGTTTTTCTAAACCTCAAGTTCACTCATTCAAAAAAGTGCGCGCACTAGAAGACATGGGAATCAAGGAGCTGATTGGGGGTGAAGTAATCCCCGGTAAATCCAGCCGTCCGCTCTGACTAACGTAAACTGCTGATAAGGAACTGACACAGGATCATTCAGACTGTATGAAAATCTACAGGTACCTTTAAATATTCTGGTGAACAAAGTAACGATCAAGAGGTATTATCTACTTTACTTTGGGCTATTTGAACTTATCCTTTGTTGACTCTATAGTCAAAAATTACTTTGCAAAACCAAATTGCTTCATAATTTAGAGCATTGAATGTAAACATGTATTAAGATTATTTTGTTTCAAAAGATAATCATTGTGTACGATAATGTAATACACATTGTGTCAGAATATACACAGTGTGACAGAGTGTATTTATAAAACCACTTAATAACTGCTTTCAACTAGTATATTATCGTTTAAGGCTACACCAGTGGCTAATCTTTCCAATTTCTTTACTATCAATTGTGAATCAACTAACTATTAGCAGTGTACTATTAGGTTGTAGTCAAGGGTAATAGATCTTGACACCGGTGTCCTTAGTTTTAATTAAATATTAACTATTTTTTAATGTGAAGACTGTAAAATGTATAATTTATCATTTTTAAGTATTTTTAGTGTTGTATGTATGAATAAAATATATTTTTGCAAAGAACAAATAGGATTATGAATTTTCTTGTATAAGCACAATTGCATTAAATAGGTGCATTATTGGAATAGTAACATAGTTTACACTGTTTATTATAGCATTTGTAATGGTTCTGAAGCAAGAACAGACTGCCTTTGGGTGCCTCCCACACTCTTTTTTTCTATTCATGTTGTACTATTTTGTTACATATTGTGAGAAGTGTAGCCCGTGGGTTGTGCTAGTGCTGTTCTGAGTTCCTAGACACTCTGTATAATGTATACCAGATCCTTTGAGGCCACCCTGGAGCTATTAGAATCATGATGCTCTCTCTTGCTTGTTATGAGCAATGACTCGTGGATGGAGAGCAAACGAAGGAAATAGGTATGCCAACCTGAAGTTCCAAGGAACTGCCAAAGCATCTATCAGGAAGGCCTGAGGATCCCTTGACCTTAAACTGTACTTTGGAAGCTTGGCGTTCTCTCAAGATGCCATCAAATCCAACTCCGGTACCCCCCCCCCCCATTTAATGGTTAACCTGGAGAACACCTCCGGATGGAGTTCACACTTCCTGGGATGAAAAGTCTGTCCACTCAAGAAATCCGCTTCCCAGTTGTCCACTCCTGGAATGTGGATGGCAGATAGACAGCAATTGTGAGTTTCCGCCCACTGAATGATCCGAGCCACCTCCTTCATGGCTAAGGAACTCCGAGTTCCTCCCTGGTGGTTGATGTAAGCCACTGAGGTTATGTTGTCTGACTGGAACCTGATAAACCGGGCTAAGGCCAGCTGAGGCCAAGCCATCAAGGCATTGAAGATCGCTCTCAACTAAAATATGTTTATGGGGACAGCAGATTCCTCCTGAGACCAAAGTCCCTGCACCTTCAATGACTCCCAGACTGCTCCCCAGTCCATCAGGCTGGCGTCCATTGTCACAATCACCCAGGAGGGTCTCTGAAAGCATGTCCCCTGGGACAGATGTTCCTGAGACAGCCACCACGAAACAGAGTCTCTCGTTGACTGATCTAGAACTATCTTCTGAAACAGATCTGCATAATCCCCATTCCATTGACTGAACATGCATAACTGTAGAGCTTTCAAATGGAATCAAGCAAATGGAACTATGTCCATTGAAGCCACCATCAGACCAATTATCTCCATACATTGGGCCACTGATGGCGGTACAGCAGACTGTAGAGATAGACAAGATGAAATAATCTTGGCTCTTCTGACTTCCGTCAGAAATATTTTCATTGATAGGGAATCTTTAATGGTTCCTAAGAAGACCACCCTTGTAGCCGGAACAAGGGAACTCTTTCCAAATTCACCTTCCATTCGTAGGAACGAAGAAAAGACAACAAGATCTCTGTGCGAGATTTTGCTAGTTGAAAAGATGGCGCCTGAACCAGAATGTCATCCAGATAAGGCGCTACCGCAATTACTCGAGACTGAATCACTGTCAAAAGAGCCGCCAGAACCTTTGAGAAAATTCTAGAAGCTGTGGCAAGGCCAAATGGAAGAGCCACAAACTGAAAGTGTTTGTCCAGAAAGGCAAATGTTAGAAATTTGTGATATACCTGTGAATGGGAATATGGAGGTACACATCCTTTAGGTCTATGGTCGTCATGAACTGACCCTTTTGCACTAAAGGAAGAGTGGAATGGATAGTCTCCATCTTGAAGGATGGTACTCTGAGAAACTTGTTTAGACCCTTTAGATCTAGAATAGGTCTGAAAGTTCCCTCTTTTTGGGAACCACGAACAGATTGGAATAGAACCCTAGACCCTGTTCCTGTACTGGGACTGGAACTATCACTCCCAGGTAGAAAAGATCCTGTACACATTTCAAGAATGCATCTCTTTTTATCTGGTCTGCAGATAATCTTGAGAGGAGGGACCTGCCCTTGTGTCATGGCATGGCCGGACACTTACCCACTCCTGGCTTCCGGAGGCATCCTAGAGGTGGTGCGGTAATGGTCTCTGCCTCCCAAGACTCCTATCGGAGGAAATAGGTATGCCAACCTGAAGTTCCAAGGAACTGCCAGAGCATCTATCAGGAAGGCCTGATGACCCATTGACCTTGAACCGTACTTTGGAAGCTTAGCAGTTCTGTAGAGTCGCCATCAGATCCAACTCCGGTACTCCCCATTTGATGGTTAACCTGGAGAACACCTCCGGATGGAGTTCCCACTCCCTGGGATGAAAAGTCTGTCTGTTCAGGAAAATTTATTTGGTCTGCAGATAATCTTGAGAGGTGGAAGCTGTCCTTGTGTCTCGGCACGGCCGGACACTTACCCGCTCCCAGCTTCCGGGGGCATCCTAGAGGTGGTGCGGTAACAGTATCTGCCTCCCAGGCCTCCTATCGGAGGAAATAGGTATGCCAACCTGAAGTTCCAAGGAACTGCAAGAGCATATATCAGGAAGGCCTGAGGTCCCCTTGACCTTGAACCATACTTTGGAAGCTTTGTGTTCTGTCTTGGCGCCATCAGATCTATTTCCGGTACCCCCCATTTGATTGTTAACCTGGAGAACACCTATGGCTGGAGTTCCCACTCCCTGGGATGAAAAGTCTGTCTGTTCAGGAAATCCGCTTCCCAGTTGTCCACTCCTGGAATGTGGATGGCAGATAGACAGCAATTGGGAGCTTCCGCCCACTGAATGATCCAAGTCACCTCCTTCATGGCTAAGGAACTCCGAGTTCCTCCCTTGTGGTTGATGTAAGCCACTGAGGTTATGTTGTCTGACTGGAACCTGATAAACCAGGCTAAGGCCAGCTGAGGCCAAGTCATCAAGGCACTGAAGATCGCTCTCAACTCCAATATGTTTATGGGGAGAGCAGATTCCTCCTGAGACCAAGGTCCCTGCGCCTTCAACGAGTCCCAGACTGCTCCCCAGTCCATCAGGCTGGCGTCCGTGGTCACAATCACCCAGGAGGGTCTCCAAAAGCATGTCCCCTGAGACAGATGTTCCTGAGACAGCCACCATGGAAGAGAGTCTCTCGTCGGCTGATCTAGAACTATCTTCTGAGATAGATCTGCATAATCCCCATTCTATTGACTGAGCATGCATAACTGTAGAGCTCTTAAATGGAATTGAGCAAATGGAACTATGTTCATGGAAGCCACCATCAGACCAATTACCTCCATGCATTGGGCCACTGATGGTCGTGCAGCAGACTGTAGAGATAGGCAAGAGGAAATAATCTTGGCTCTTCTGACTTTCATCAAAAATATTTTCATTGATAGGGAATCTATAAAGGTTCCTAAGAAGACCACCCTTTTAGCCAGAACAAGGGAACTCTTTTCCAAATTCACTTTCCATCCGTGGGAACAAAGAAAACACAACAAGATCTCTGTGTGAGATTTTGCTAGTTAAAAAGATGGTGCCTGAACCAGAATGTCATCCAGATAAGGCGCTACCGCAATTCCCTGAGACCGAATCACTGCCAAAAGAGTCCCAAGGACCCTTGAGAAAATTCTGGGAGCTGTGGCAAGGCCAAATGGAAGAGCCACCAACTGAAAGTGTTTGTCCAGAAAGGCAAATCTCAGAAATTTGTGATGATCCCTGTGAATGGGAACATGGAGGTACACATCCTTCAGGTGTATGTTCGTCATGAACTGACCCTCTTGCACTAAAGGAAGAATGGAATGGACAGTCTCCATCTTGAAGGACGGTACTCTGAGAAACTTCTTTAGACACTTTAGATCTAGAATAGGTCTGAAAGTTCCCTCTTTTTTTGGGAACCACGAACAGATTGGAATAGAACCCTAGACCCTGTTCCTGTACTGGGACTGGAACTATAACTCTCAGGTAGGAAAGATCCTGTACACATTTCAAGAACGCATCTCTTTTTATCTGGTCTGCAGATAATCCTGAGAGGAGGGACCTGCCCTTGTGTCATGGCATGGCCAGACACTTACCCGCTCCTGGCTTCCGGAGGCATCCTAGAGGTGGTGCGGTAATGGTCTCTGCCTCCCAAGACTCCTATCGGAGGAAATAGGTATGCCAACCTGAAGTTCCAAGGAACTGCCAGAGCATCTATCAGGAAGGCCTGAGGACCCCTTGACCTTGAACCATACTTTGGAAGCTTGGCAGTTCTGTCGAGTCGCCATCAGATCCAACTCTGGTACTCCCCATTTGATGGTTAACCTGGAGAAAACCTCCGGATGGAGTTCCCACTCCCTGGGATGAAAAGTCTGTCTGCTCAGGAAAATGTATTTGGTCTGCAGATAATCTTGAGAGGTGGAAGCTGTACTTGTGTCTCGGCACGGCCGGACACTCACCCGCTCCCAGCTTCCGGGGGCATCCTAGAGGTGGTGCGGTAACGGTCTCTGCCTCCCAGGCCCAGCCTGTGACTGTCTTCCCCTCTCCTTCTCGCCTCTGAGTTTTGTGGCGAATGTGCTGTCATGGTAGAATGGCGGCCGCCACACAAATTCGATGTTTGAGCATAGGAAGGGAGGAGGGGTCCGGGTCCGATGGAGGAGAGCAGGCCAGAGACTCTGAGAAAAAACAA
This sequence comes from Bombina bombina, assembly GCF_027579735.1. NCBI lineage: Eukaryota > Metazoa > Chordata > Amphibia > Anura > Bombinatoridae > Bombina > Bombina bombina. The sequence continues at coordinate 1,450,320,060 of NC_069500.1, read as the reverse complement.
GACCTCCTCTTATTGACCCTGCTTGCTTCACCTACTGGGGGCAGGTGACCAGTCATGTGACTTAGTTTCCCTATAAATTCTCAGCACGCCCCCCAGTAAGTGCTTGGTTATTTTTCTTGCTTCCTGGTTCTTACCCTGTATTTTGTCTGTGCTACTCTAATCCCATTATACAGATTTCCTGGTTCCTAACTTCGGATTATCCTTTTCTTCGCCTGCATGCTGCCTGCCCTGACTTTGGATTGTTTTTTACTTCGTCTCTGTCTTTGCCCTTCAATTATTAAAGGCCTCCGTGCCACCAGTGGCCTTTCAGGATCCTGTATCTACTCCCAGGATTTCCTGAGGGTCATGATTGTAAGGAAGTGCTGTTCCGCTGCAAATGGGTTCTAATTCCACACAAAAACCCTTGATGGGTTGTTACACCTTTTGGAAGAAAGGTCTTGAATTCTAATTTATAACCCTGGGTACTATTTCCCCGGCCCACATATCTGGGACATCTCGTATCCATGCTTGAGAAAACTGAGAAAGTCTGCCCCCCCACTTGATCCAATCTCGGATCGGGGGCAACCCTTTCATGCTGACTTAGGGGCCTATTTATTAAAGGTCTTGCGGACCTGATCCGACAGTGCGGATCAGGTCCGCAAGACCTCTCTGAATGCAGAGAGCAATACGCTCTCTGTATTCCGCATTGCACCAGCAGCTCACAAGAGCTGCTGGTGCAACGCCGCCCCCTGCAGACTCGCAGCCAATCAGGGGGTGTCAATCAACCCGATCGGATTTGATCGGATTGATTTCCAGCATTTCCTGTCCGCCTCATCAGAGCAGGCGGACAGGGTTATGGACCGCTGCTTCATAACTGCTGTTTCTGGTGAGTCTGAAGACTCACCAGAAACATGGGCCCACAAGCTCTGTTCGGAGATTGATAAATGAGCCTGTTAGACTCAGCTGCAGGCTTCTTAGATTCTTTCCCCTTGTTCCAAGACTGACTGGGTTTCCAAGAAGGTTTGGACTGTTCCTGCTTTGCAGAGGAGGGGAAAGACTTACCTCTGGCCCAAGTAGAGAAGAGCTCAGTCTATTCCTCTTCCAGCTTCACCTCCGGCTCCTAGCCACTTGCCTCCAACATCCCCAGAACCATCAATTCCTATGCCTGACAAGTTCACTGGAAAGATTTCCGTTCTATCCTCAGAGCCTGTGAGTTGCTCTTTGCTCTCAAACCTCCCACATATCCTAATGATTATGTCAATATACGCACCCCCATTGCCTTTTTTTCTGGTCAACCTCAAACCTGGGCACACCAGCTTCTACACAATAACAGCTTATTGCTGGATTCCTGGGAGTACTTTGCTGCAGCCATGCATACCTTATATGATGATCCTATGAGACCTTCTGCTGCTCGCACTACCATCCACGCTCTTCGGCAGGGAAGAAAACCTGTGGAAGACTATACCACAGACTTTCGGGAGCTGGCTCCCGACACAGCCTACAATGAGACGGGTCTAATAGAACAATATCGGTTGGGTCTATCTGAGACCCTAAAAGATGAACTAGCCAGAGTTGGAATACCTACCTCCTTGGAAGAATTGATCCTGTTAGTCACACAGCTAGACCAGCGCTTCCGTGAATGCAGAAATGAGAAGCAATATCCATTTCCTCTTAGATCTTTGGATCCATCGAGTCCCGTGGCTTCTGCACCCTCCTCTACCTCCTCTATGGAGGAACCCATGCAAATAGGTCTGGTTCATCGTCCATTGACTGAGGAAGAATGAAAAAGACGCCGCTCTCAAGGTTTCTGCCTCTACTGTGGTAAAGCCGATCATCTATTGCGGACATGTCCTGTTCGACCCACCACCACATCTGGTAAGGGATTCATTGCTCCTTCTTTCTGGACTTCTACTGCTCCATCCACCTCCTCTTACCTTTCTATCTTTATTTCTCTCCAGTGGGGAAGTAGGAATCATCCAGTCACAGCCATCATAGACTCTGGAGCCAGCGGCTGTTTCATAGACCAGACCTTGGTACAGACCTATCACCTTCCTATGCGATTAAAGCCATCCGTTATCATTATATGTTGTGAATGGAACCCCAATCAAGACAGGTCCTGTATTACCTTGGACACTATAAAGAAACCATTAATCTTGGCATTGTTCCCTCACCAATGTTTCCACTGATCCTGGGCCTTCCCTGGCTTCGAATCCACAACCCAGTAATCAATTGGGTTAGAGGTACCCTCATCTTTTCCTCTACCTTCTGTACCACCATGTGTTTAAACAAAACTCCAGCACAAATATCCACTATAATCTCTGAACCTTCAGTCAGTCTGCCTGATAAATATAAAGAGTTCCAAGATGTATTTAACAAGAAGAGTGTTAATCAGTTACCTCCTAGACACCCGTATGATTGTTCAATTTACCTACTTCCAGGTGCTCCTATACCCTATGGGGGCATATTTCCTTTATCCGAGGCCAAACTTAAACACCTAAAGGAGTACATCTCTCAAAGCTTAATTAAAGGCTTCATCCGGCCCTCAACATCTCCAGCAGGGGCAGGTATATTTTTTGTCGGCAAGAAAGATGGGGGGTCTTCGTTCCTGATTGATGACCGTGCTTTAAATAATATCACTATAAAAAAAATGGTACCCCCCTACCGTTGATACCAGAACTCCTAGATAGACTAAGAAAAGTAAACATCTTTATGAAAATAGATCTGCGGGGTGCATATGTTACAGAAGCATTAGTTATTTTGTTGTGAAGAAACTTATTTCCCAGCAGCAATGCCTGAACCAGCCAAGCCAGCGCCTAAGAAGGGCTCCAAGAAAACTGTAACAAGTATCATTTCATAAAGGGTTAACTCTGTTCAGTTTTGAGAAAACTATTTTCTGAGGCAGGTTTCCTAGCATATTGTGTACTGTAATTAAGTTTGTGATAAGCATTCACTGCTAGGTGATAAGAAGGACTCAATTGTTTTCTTGTGTGTACTTGTTATCTGCGGTGGCCTGTCCAAGGGCTTTGTCTAAATGTGTGATGGGGGATTTTATGCTTCCCCCCCTGGGAGTGCCCTGTGTGCATGTAACCTAAATAAAAAGCAGGCTGGGCATCCCAGTCCTCAGTTCTTGTTTTGACCCTCAATCGCAGCGTTGACTCGTTTTTGTGGGCAGAAGGGTATCCTAGCTGTACTGCAGCTAAGGGAGATTATTCTATATTTGCGAGACTCATATAGAATACTATGGAAAGCAGCTTCTCCCCTCTTTAGCAATAGGGATCCAGGCTACTAAGCGGTCCATCTCTCAGCGAGACTAAGGGTAACCGTAACATTTGGCGGCAGCGGCGGGATTTTCCTGGATTTCCTAGGAGAGGTACAGAACGGATGGAGAGCGCTTACGAAAAATTGAAGCGTACAACCCTAAAGGATTTACTTGAAAGCAGAGGGGGGTACGCCAGCAACCGGCCGAGGAGAGAGCTGATCGCAGAATTGACCGAACTGGATCAGAGCTTCACAATGGCGGAAACACCGACCACGATTAGTGACGAAAAAACCAGGATTGTTCGGGAAAGGCTCTCATTATACGGGCCGAACCCCTCCATGGAATTGGTACAGCAGTTGATGGCGGAGGCGGACGAGGATATACGAGAGACTCGAGCCCACGAACTCAACCTAGCGAACGCACACCGCAATGCTGAAGCCCCGCAGGTAATCATCCCTGTCGAAAATGCTGGGAGGCCCAAGATACCCTATGCGGCATTTCGACCCTTCCTAGAGAGCGAGACAGGGATTGATGAATATTTGGCGGACTTCGAAAGGCAATGTGCCCTGCACCAGATTCCCAACAGAGAGTGGCCCACGATATTGTCTGGGAAACTATCCGGGCGAGCCCTGGAAGCCTTTCGTACTCTGGGTGCTGAGGAAGTGACACAGTATGAGCTAGTTAAGGAGACACTGTTGCGACGGTACGCTGTAACTCCGGACACGTATCGCCGACAGTTTCGGGGCACGGAAAAGAAGCCTAACGATACCCATATGGAATGGGCGCACCGAATGCGGAGAGCGGCAAATCACTGGCTGAGCGGAAGTAAAGCGGTGACTGGGGAGGAAATTTTACAATTGTTTCTCTTAGAACATTTTTATAATGGCATGGAACAGCAAGGGAAGGAATGGCTGCGAGACAGGCGGCCTTCTACCTTAGAAGAAGCAGCCAAATTGGCCGATGAACATTATGACTCCCGTCTTCACGAACCCATGAACTACCGAGCTCCAGCACGGGTCGAACCCAGAGAGGTTTACCGTGCACCCCCTCGTGCTGAATTCCGAGCCCCGGTGCCCACAGGGCCCGTCCGACACTCAGGACCACCCAATAACAGCTCTGAGCGTCCCAGACCGACTTGCCACCGATGCAAGCAACCAGGGCATTTCATGGCTAGCTGCCCCCTTAATACGCACCAGACACCCAGGAATTACAATGACCCCTCTGGGTCCTATCGTCCGGCCCGGGCCCTCTGTGTTAACCAAGAGGCCCCTATGGAGGGATATGTGGGGCCGCTTCACGAGGCAGACCCTGTATATGCTGCCTCAGATAACCGCCAGCACCATCGGCAGAGGGTATGGCTCGAGGGGCGATCTACCGAGGGATTGCGAGACACAGGGGCTACTATCACGCTGGTACAGAGTCATTTGGTGCCAGAGCACAAGCGATCCGGACAGACTGTGGCCGTTAGAGTGGCGGGGGGGGATGTGTACAAAATTCCAACAGCTAAAGTGCATCTTGATTGGGGAGCGGGAAAGGGGGCTGTGAACGTGGGCCTAATGGATAATTTACCTGCCGAAGTACTACTGGGCAATGATTTGGGCCCCATGACTTCTGCCTATGCTCCAGTATGCAACAACGAGGCGGACCCAGTGACTACACGGGCCCAAGCCCGGACGGAGCGAGAACTCTCACCAGTGCGGGAGACACAGGTAAGACCTACCCCGACATTGCCTGACATGTTAGGCCCCATACCCTGGGACACCCCAGATGCTTTCGAGACAGAGTCTAAGACTGACCCGACCTTACAAAAGTACCGGGAACGAGCAGAGACCGGAGGGGGCGGGGCAGATAATGAAACATTCTTATGGGAAAAAGGGAAACTATACCGCTGGACAGAGAAAAGGGGACAGCGTAGGCGACAGCTGGTAGTGCCCCACAAATACCGTCAAGAAATCCTCAAGATAGGCCATGACATCCCCTTAGCAGGCCACCTAGCTGTAACCCGTACCCTACACCGCATTACTCACACGTTCTTTTGGCCAGGGGTACACGCCGACGTTAGAACTTACTGTAACACCTGCGATGTGTGTCAACGAGTAGGAAGGCGAGGCGATCACCCTAAAGCCCATCTAGTAAATATGCCCATTGTAGAGGAACCCTTCAGCCGGGTTGCTATTGACCTAGTGGGACCACTGGCTACCCCTAGTCCCTCCGGTAAGCGCTACATTCTTACCGTAGTGGACTACGCTACCAGGTACCCAGAGGCTGTCGCCCTATCCAACATACAAGCGGATACGGTAGCGAATGCACTAGTACAGGTGTTCTCCCGGGTAGGATTTCCAAAAGAAATCCTATCCGACCGAGGCACCCAATTTACGGCTGAATTGACCCAACAACTCTGGCAGGTTTGCAAAATTAAGTCCCTCCTGAGCTCCCCATACCACCCCCAGACAAACCGACCTCAGCCCCGCATAACCAGCGGTCTGGACAGCCTTAGTCTGCCCCGAAAAGGGGTCAGACCGTGTCTGCCAGAGTGTTCCACAGAAAGGGAGCACTGTTACAGAAGCATTAGTTATTTTGTTGTGAAGAAACTTATTTCCCAGCAGCAATGCCTGAACCAGCCAAGCCAGCGCCTAAGAAGGGCTCCAAGAAAACTGTAACAAGTATCATTTCATAAAGGGTTAACTCTGTTCAGTTTTGAGAAAACTATTTTCTGAGGCAGGTTTCCTAGCATATTGTGTACTGTAATTAAGTTTGTGATAAGCATTCACTGCTAGGTGATAAGAAGGACTCAATTGTTTTCTTGTGTGTACTTGTTATCTGCGGTGGCCTGTCCAAGGGCTTTGTCTAAATGTGTGATGGGGGATTTTATGCTTCCCCCCCTGGGAGTGCCCTGTGTGCATGTAACCTAAATAAAAAGCAGGCTGGGCATCCCAGTCCTCAGTTCTTGTTTTGACCCTCAATCGCAGCGTTGACTCGTTTTTGTGGGCAGAAGGGTATCCTAGCTGTACTGCAGCTAAGGGAGATTATTCTATATTTGCGAGACTCATATAGAATACTATGGAAAGCAGCTTCTCCCCTCTTTAGCAATAGGGATCCAGGCTACTAAGCGGTCCATCTCTCAGCGAGACTAAGGGTAACCGTAACAGCATATAACCTAGTCCATGTATGAGAGGGGGATGAATGGAAGACCGCCTTCAGAACTCAGTGCGGCACTTTGAGTATCTCGTTATGCCCTTCCACGTTCCAACACTTTCTGAATGATGTTTTTCTTGACATTCTGGTTTCCTCTCTATCTCTCCCCTTTGTCTCTCTCTCTCACCTCTGTCTCTCTCTCTCTCTCTCCCCTCTGTCTCTCTATCCCTCCCCCCTCTGTCTCTCTATCCCTCCACCTCTGTCTCTCTATCCCTCCCCCTCTGTATCTCTATGCCTCCCCCTCTGTCTCTCTCTCCCCTCTGTCTCTCTCTCTCCCCTCTCTCTCTCCCCTCTGTCTCTCTTCCTCCCCCTCTGTCTCTCCCTTTCTCCCTCCCCCTCTGTCTCTCTCTCTCCCCTCTTTCTGTCTCTCTCTCTCCCCTCTGTGTCTCTCTTTCTCTCTCTCCCCCTCTGTCTCTCTCTCCCCTCTGTGTCTCTCTCTCTTCTCTCTCTCTCCCCTCTGTCTCTCTCTCTCCCCTCTGTCTCTCTCTCTCTCTCTCTCTCTCTCTCTCTCTCCCATCTGTCTCTCTCTCTCTCTCCCATCTATCTCTCTCCCCTATGTCTCTCTCTCTCCTCTGTCTCTCTCTCTCTCCCCCCTCTGTCTCTCTCCCCTCTCTCTCTCTCCCCTCTCTCTCTCTCTCTCTCTCTCTCTCCCCTCTGTCTCTCTCTCTCTCTCTCTGTCTCTCTCTCTCCCCCCTATGTGTCTCTCTCTCTCTCCCATCTGTCTCTCTCTCTCTCCCCTCTGTCTCTCTATCCCTCCCCCTCTGTCTCTCTATCCCATCCCCTCTGTCTCTCTATCCCTCCCCCTCTGTCTCTCTCTCCCCTCTGTCTCTATCCTCTCTCTCCTCTGTCTGTCTCTCTCTCCCCTCTGTCTTTCTCTCTCTCTCCCTTTCTCCCTCCCCCTCTGTCTCTCCCTTTCTCCCTCTTTCTGTCTCTCTCTCTCCCCTCCATGTCTCTCTTTCTCTCTCTCTCCCCTCTGTGTCTCCCTCTCCCCTCTGTGTCTCTCTCTCTTCTCTCTCTCTCCCCTCTGTCTCTCTCTCTCTCCTCTGTCTCTCTCTCTCCCCTCTGTCTTTCTGTCTCTCTCTCTCCCCTCAGTCTTTCTCTCTCTCTCTCCCTCCCCTCTGTCTCTCCCTTTCTACCTCCACCTCTGTCTCTCCCTTTCTCTCTCCCCTCTGTGTCTCTCTTTCTCTCTCTCCCCCTTTGACTCTCTCTCCCCTCTGTGTCTCTCTCTCCCCTCTGTGTCTCTCTCTCTTCTCTCTGTCTCTCTCCCCCCGTCTCTCTCTCTCTCTCTCTCCTCTGTCTTTCTCTCTCTCTCTCCTCTCTGTCTTTCTCTCTCTCCCCTCTGTCTCTCTCACTCCCCTCTGTCTCTCTCTCTCCCCTCTGTCTCTCTATCCCTCCCCCTCTGTCTCTCTATCCCTCCCCCTCTGTCTCTCTATCCCTCCACCTCTGTCTCTCTATCCCTCTCCCTCTGTCTCTCTATGCCTCCCCCTCTGTCTCTCTCTCTCCCCTCTGTCTCTCTCTCCCCCTCTCTCTCTCTCTCCCCTCTGTCTCTCTCCCTCCCCCTCTGTCTCTCCCTTTCTCCCTCCCCCTCTGTCTCTCTCTCTCCCCTCTTTCTGTCTCTCTCTCTCCCCTCTGTGTCTCTCTTTCTCTCTCTCCCCCTCTGTCTCTCTCTCCCCTCTGTGTCTCTCTCTCTTCTCTCTCTCTCCCCTATGTCTCTCTCTCTCCCCTCTGTCTCTCTCTCTCCCATCTGTCTCTCTCTCTCCCATCTATCTCTCTCCCCTATGTCTCTCTCTCTCCTCTGTCTCTCTCTCTCTCTCCCCTCTGTCTCTCTCCCCTCTGTCTCTCTCCCCTCTCTCTCTCTCTCTCCCCTCTGTCTCTCTCTCTCTCTCTCTCTCTCTCTGTCTCTCTCTCTCCCCCCTATGTGTCTCTCTCTCTCTCCCATCTGTCTCTCTCTCTCTCCCCTCTGTCTCTCTATCCCTCCCCCTCTGTCTCTCTATCCCATCCCCTCTGTCTCTCTATCCCTCCCCCTCTGTCTCTCTCTCCCCTCTGTCTCTCTCCTCTCTCTCCTCTGTCTGTCTCTCTCTCCCCTCTGTCTTTCTCTCTCTCTCCCTTTCTCCCTCCCCCTCTGTCTCTCCCTTTCTCCCTCTTTCTGTCTCTCTCTCTCCCCTCCATGTCTCTCTTTCTCTCTCTCTCCCCTCTGTGTCTCCCTCTCCCCTCTGTGTCTCTCTCTCTTCTCTCTCTCTCCCCTCTGTCTCTCTCTCTCTCCTCTGTCTCTCTCTCTCCCCTCTGTCTTTCTGTCTCTCTCTCTCCCCTCAGTCTTTCTCTCTCTCTCTCCCTCCCCTCTGTCTCTCCCTTTCTACCTCCCCCTCTGTCTCTCCCTTTCTCTCTCCCCTCTGTGTCTCTCTTTCTATCTCTCCCCCTTTGACTCTCTCTCCCCTCTGTGTCTCTCTCTCCCCTCTGTGTCTCTCTCTCTTCTCTCTGTCTCTCTCCCCCCCTGTCTCTCTCTCTCTCCTCTGCCTTTCTCTCTCTCTCTCTCTCTCTCTCTCTCTCTCTCTCTCTCTCTCTCTCCTCTCTGTCTTTCTCTCTCTCCCCTCTGTCTCTCTCACTCCCCTCTGTCTTTCTCTCTCCCCTCTGTCTCTCTATCCCTCCCCCTCTGTCTCTCTATCCCTCTCCCTCTGTCTCTCTATCCCTCCCCCTCTGTCTCTTTATTCCGCCCCCTCTGTCTCTCTCTCCTCTCTCTCTATCTCTCCCCTCTCTCTCCCCTCTCTCTCCCTTCTGTCTCTCCCTTTCTCCGCCCCCTCTGTCTCTCTCTCCTCTCTCTCTATCTCTCCCCTCTCTCTCCCCTCTCTCTCCCATCTATCTCTCTCTATCTCTCCCCTCTGTCTCTCTCTCTCTCCCCTCTGTCTTTCTCTCTCCCCTCTGTCTATCTCCCCCCTCTGTCTCTCTCTCCCCTCTATCTCTCTCTCTCCTCTCTGTCTCTCTCTCTCTCCTCTGTCTCTCTCTCCCCTCTGTCTTTCTCTCTATCCCTCCCCCTCTGTCTCTCCCTTTCTCCCTCCCCCTCTGTCTCTCCCTTTCTCCCACCCCCTCTGTTTCTCTCTCTCCCCTCTGTCTGTTTCTCTCTCTCCCCTCTGTGTCTCTCTTTCTCTCTCCCCCCCCCCTCTGTCTCTCTCTCCCCTCTGTGTTTCTCTCTCTTCTCTCTCTCTCCTTCTCTCTCTCTCTCTCTCTCTCTCTCTCTCTCTCTCTCTCTCTGTCTCTCTATCTCTATCCATCTCTCTATCCCTGTCTCTCCCACCCCCTCTGTCTCTCTCCTTACGTGTCTCATTCTCCCCCATGGTCTCTTTCTCTGTCTCTCTACCCTCTGTCTCTCTTTGTCTCTCTCTCTCCCCTCCATCTCTTTGTCTCTCTCTCCCCTGCTGTCTCTCTATCTATCTCTGTCTCCCTATCTCTCTCACCCCCTCTGTCCAATTTACATCTAATATCTAATTTCCTTCTGTGACAGACCCTTCTGTCAGGACTGAAGGAGTTAATTGTGTTTAGCTAAGAAACTAATTTCTAAAGACAGAGTTGCTGGCTCCAGCTATAATCTAATTAGTGCTAAGCATTCTATTGTTTGATCACCTCCAGAGAGAAAACGCCTAAGTGATAAGAAGGGCCAAGAGTGTCTTGTGGTTGAAGTGTTTAAGTAATATAATTCTATTGTATCATGTCAAAGGGCTTGTTCCCTCCATGTAATGTACAACAGCCTTTCAACCCCCATCTGGGGGGGGGGGGTCAGACCTGCATAAATACTAGGCATAGCCTTTTAATAAATGTCATTCTGTTTTAAACCTGAAAACTGGCTGGGTTGTGAATTGCTGATTCCCTATGCAGGACATTGTTCATCTGATATTAACCTTGGTACACTGTTGGTACCGTAACAATTGGTGGCAAGCGACGGAATGAACCTTATCGCCCAGAAGAGCAACTACACAAGCCAGTAACCTCAGGAAGAGGGGGATTATTACAATACTGACTAAGATGGAAAGAGTACCAGGGACAGAAGGAACCAATGGGCCCAGCATATCAGACAGAACCCCTGAAGAAGCAAGCTTTGATCGGGCGGTTAAAATAAGACTGGCACATTATGGCCCCAACCCATCTGCGGAAATTATCGACCGGGTCATAGCAGCTGTGGAGGCCAACCTACTTCGCCAAAGCAGCGCTGCAGCAGCCCAAGTGGAAAAGAGAAAAGTAAATTTTGCAGCTTTTAAAAACTTCCTGGAAACAGAAGGAGAGATTGATGGGTTCCTTGCGGATTTTGAGAGGCAATGTGCACTACACAAGGTACCCGCAGAGGACTGGGTCACGATATTATCCGGAAAATTATCCGGCCGGGCCAGTGAGGCTTTTCGGGCCATTCCAGATGAGGAGGTTGGGGATTATAATACTGTGAAAGAGGCTCTGCTCTCCAGGTATGCGGTTACACCGGAGGCATACCGGAGGCGGTTCAGAGACACTGTTAAATTAGCTGGTGATTCCTACGTTGAGTGGGCATGTAAGGTGCACCGCACAGCAGCTCACTGGATAGCGGGGTGCCAAGCCGTATCTGGGGAAGAGGTGCTGCAGCTATTCCTGTTGGAACATTGCTTTGACAAGTTATCAGCAGGAGTTAGAGAGTGGGTTCGGGACCATAAACCCTCCACCCTGCATGAAGCTGCTCGCCTGGCAGATGAGTATATGGATGCCCACAAACTGGACACTTCTACCACTAAGCCCCCTGCTAGAGTGGAGTACAGACCCCCAGTCACCCCAGCAGCTGCCAGTTACCAACCCCCGGCGCACCGCTATACCACACGGCCTCCGTCCACGAACTACCCTCAGAGAGCCCGGTTCAATTCACGGGGCTACTCACAGCCTATTTGGTGCTTTGGATGTAAGCAACTAGGGCACAAAAGACCAGAGTGTCCCCTAAATGCAGCGAACCAAGCACAGTCCTGGAGAAGACCCGCCGGCGGAATCCCACGTAACTCTCAGCCTGCGGCCCGCTACGTAGAGGCGCAAGAATGCTGGAGCATCCTACATGAGGCAGACCTTGTGCAAGCTGCCCACCGGAATAACCGGCAACTGGTTAAAGTGAATGGGAAGAAGGTCAGTGGTCTACGGGATACTGGTGCTACCATGACCTTGCTTCAAAAGAACTTGGTGTCTGAGAAACAGCACACTGGAGACACTGTGGCTGTGAGGGTAGCAGGGGGCGATGTGTTCCGCCTACCTGTTGCCAGGGTACATTTGGATTGGGGAGTGGGCGCTAGACCTGTGAATGTGGGGGTCAAGAAGGACTTACCTGCTGATGTTCTTCTTGGAAATGACTTGGCTCCCCTTGTTTCTGCCTATGCTCCCATGGGTCCCGCTGATGTTAACCCTGTGACTACCCGTGCTCAGATCCGTGCAGCAGAGACTGACCCCCCTGCTGCTAAGCCCCAGGACGCTGAGCTCAGTAAATCTCTATCCGCTATTGATACGTGGAAGTCCCGTTACAATGCGCTGATGAAGGAGAAGAGGAGCGCAGAGGAAAAAGCACGTTTAGAACGTGAATCTCTGCTAGACAAGCTGCACCGACAGACTGCAGAAAACACCAGCTTGAGAGTGGGACATGAAACATTAAAGACAAACTTAGCGACACTTGAGGAGAAGCTGACGCTGGCTCATAGTGAGGTGCAGCAACTCAAGGGCACCCTATGTCAGTATGAAGGGATTGTGGATACCTATAAAGAGCAGGTACAGAAAACTCGTAAAGAAGCTGATGGGATTTTGAAGGACTGTTTAGCCCTAGTCTGGGCACTGAGGAAGTTGAACCCTTCTTTGTATGGACAGGAATTCTCTCTCATAACGGGAATACAGATGGATTGTCCTGGCAAACTGACATGCCTACCACCTCCTAGTCCGGTCATCCCCAGGTTGACCCGCCAAAGGGTCAAGCCGGGTCTGCCGGAGTGTTCCACAAGGGGGGAGATATGTGACAGACCCTTCTGTCAGGACTGAAGGAGTTAATTGTGTTTAGCTAAGAAACTAATTTCTAAAGACAGAGTTGCTGGCTCCAGCTATAATCTAATTAGTGCTAAGCATTCTATTGTTTGATCACCTCCAGAGAGAAAACGCCTAAGTGATAAGAAGGGCCAAGAGTGTCTTGTGGTTGAAGTGTTTAAGTAATATAATTCTATTGTATCATGTCAAAGGGCTTGTTCCCTCCATGTAATGTACAACAGCCTTTCAACCCCCATCTGGGGGGGGGGGGGTCAGACCTGCATAAATACTAGGCATAGCCTTTTAATAAATGTCATTCTGTTTTAAACCTGAAAACTGGCTGGGTTGTGAATTGCTGATTCCCTATGCAGGACATTGTTCATCTGATATTAACCTTGGTACACTGTTGGTACCGTAACACCTTCATTCTCTTGATATCCTTTGTTGAAAATAATATCTAAATATGCTCAGTGGCTGCACAATAGATACCTCATGTGATTGGCTCACCCATGTACATTGCTATTTCTTCAACAAAGGATATCTAAAGAATGAAGGCATATCCTAGCCAGTGCCTCACCTGCCTCTGACCTCACTGCATGTCACTGTCCTGGACAGATCCAAATGGATCCCCGCAAAATCACAACTATTTTGGAATGGCCCGTACAGATAAAAAATCTGTACCACGTTTTCTAGGGTTCACCAACTTTTACAAATATTCTCTCCTATGACCACCTTGACCAAGAAGCTATGTTCTATGGACAACTCAAGCCCAAGAGACCTTCAAAATATTAAAGAAACAATTTACCCAAGCACCTATTCTGGTACAACCAGACATGACCAAGCCTTCTATCTTGAGGTAGATGCCTCTGAAATCACTGTGGGGGGGAATCCTTTCTCAAAGAGGAGAAAAGGATGAGCGGCTACATCCAGTAGCATTCTACTCTCGAAAACTCCTTCATGCAGAGAGGAATTATGATGTAGGTGAGAGGGAATGTCTTGCAATTAAAGGTACATTAGAAGAATGGCATCATCTACTAGAGGGAGCTCTCATACCTATTACGGTATATATGGATCACAGCAATCTAGTGTATCTTCGTGCTGCCAAAAGAGTATGTCCTCGTCAAGACCACTGGGCTTTGTTCTTTTCTAGATTCAATTTACAAAACACCTACCACCCTGGATCCAAGAATATAAAGGCAGATGCCTTATCACGCTTATATGAAAATACTTCCAACACTGAGCAAACCCAAGACACTATTCTATCCCCTCATCAATTTCTCGCAATACAGGTCTCACTTCTAGATCGCATACAGAACCTAAGTATTCAACCACCTGCTATGGTACCACGACAAACAGGTGTATGTGACACCCTCGCTTCCATCCGAAGCACTCATCCAATTCCATGACACTCCTTCTGCAGGCCATGGTGGAATTACGCAAACATTGGAAAGTATTAGCTGTTACTATTGGTGGCCATCCATCAAGACTGATACCAGGGAATACGTCTTAACCTGTGACATATGTGCCTGTTCAAAAACTCCAAAGATGTAACCAGTAGGCCTACTAAAGCCTCCTACAGTTCCTCAAGGGCCATGGACAGACATAGCAATAGACTTTATTGTGGATCTACCTCTGTCTTAATTGCCTCAATCAATCATCACTGACCGAGGTTCTCAGTTCACCTCCTGGTTCTGGTCCCACTTTTGCAGTCATCTCAAGATCCAACGTCGCTTATCATCAGCTTATCACCCCCCAGACCAACGGGCAAACTGAGCTTACCAACCAGACTTTGGAGCAATACCTCTGTTGCTTCACCACGTACCTACAAGATGACTGTCTGCCTTTACTTCCTACAGCAGAATTCTCTAATACTAACCTCATGCATCATTCTATTAAGGACTCGCCTTTTTATGCCAATTACAGTTTCCAACCATGTGCCTTCCCCGAGTTGCCTTATCTCAACACAGTACCTGATGTGGCCTTGTGTTTAAATAAACTTAAACAACAAAGGCAGATACTAATCTATACTTTAAAGATGGCACAACAGCATTATAAAGCATATGCCGACAAAAAGAGGTCCCCAACACCTACCTATGTGCTAGAGGATAAGGTCTGGCTATCCACACAGAATTTGTGTATGTCCTGTCCTTCATGGAAATTAGTACGCTACATAGGGCATTTTTCGGTGACCAAAGTGATATTCCCAGTGGCTGTTCACTTGAATCTCCCTGCCTCCTACCGGTTGCTCCCGGTATTTTATGTGTCTCTACTGAAGCCTTGGAGACCAAACCATTTCCCATCACATGTTGCTGCTCCACCTATTTATTCAGAAGAATTTGAAGTCCAAGAGATTCTTGACTCCAGGCGTCGTAGGGGAAGCCTGGAATATCTTATCCACTGGAAGGGGTATGGTCCTGAGGAGTGATCCTGGGAACTGGTCAAGAATGTCCATGCTCCTGCAAAAGTCAAAGCCTTTCATCTGAGACATCCTGGTCAGCCAACCCCGTTTCATGCCCTGAGGTCACGTCTGAGGAGGGGGCTCTGTCATGGCACGGCCAGACACTTACCCACTCCTGGCTTCTGGAGACATCCTAGAGGTGGTGCGGTAACAGTCTCTGCCTCCTAGGCCTCTTATCGCCAGCTTGTGACTGTCTTCCCTTCTCTTTCTCACCGCCGAGTTTTGCGGTGAACGTGCTGTCATGGTAGAATGGCGGCCACCACGCAAACTCAGCATTTGAGTATAGGAAGGTAGGAGGGGTCCAGGTCCGATGGAGGAGAGCAGGCCAGAGACTCTAAGAAAAACCAAGATGGCGCTGAGTCCCTGACCTCCTCTTATTGACCCTGCTTGCTCCACCTACTGGGGACAGGTGACCGGTCACATGACTCAGTTTCCTTATACATTCTCAGCACGCCCCTAAATCAGTGCTTGGTTATTTTCCTTGCTTCCTGGTTCTTACCTTGTATTTTGTCTGTGCTACTCTAATCCCATTATACTGATTTAATGGTTCTTGACTTCGGATTGTCCTTTTCATCGCCTGCCTGCTGCCTGCCCTGACTTCGGATTGTTTTTTACTTTGTCTCTGTCTTTGCCCTTCTATTATTAAAGGCCTCCATGCCACCACTGACCTTTCAGGATTCTTTATCCACTCCCAGGTTTTCCTGAGGGTCGTGATTGTAAGGAAGTGCTGTTCCACTGCAACTGGGTTCCAATTCAACACAAAAACCCTCAGTGGGTTGTTACACCTTGGGAAGAAAGGTCTTGAATTCTAATTTGTAACCCTGGGTACTATGTCCACAGCCCACAGATCTGGGACATCTCGTATCCATGCTTGAGAAAACTGAGAAAGTCTGTCCCCCACTTAAACCGATCCTGGATCGGGGGCAACCTCTTCATGCTGACTTAGACTTAGCTGCGGGCTTCTTATATTGCTTCCCCTTGTTCAAAGACTGACTGGATTCAAAAGAAGGTTTGGACTGTTCCTGCTTGGCAGAGGAGGGGGAAGACTTACCGCTGAAGTTATGAAAGGAACAAAAATTACTCTGACGTCCTTTCGGCCTATTCTTCTTATCTTGTGGCAGAAAAGACCCTTTACCACCTGTGATATTGGAAATAATTTCTGCCCTTGTAAGGAATCAACAAAAGTTTAGACTTAGATGAAACATCTTCTGAACAAGATTTCAGCCATAACGCTCTAGGCGCCAATATCACGAAACCAGATATTTTGGCTACCAACTTAATGACCTGCAATGAGGAGTCAGTAATAAAGGAATTGGCAAACTTAAGGGCCATAATCCTATCCTGGATCTCCTCCAAAAGAGTCTCTGCTTGAAGAGACTCAGACAAGGCATCAAACCAATAAGCTGCCGCACTTGTCACGGTAGCGATACACACCGCAGGTTGCCATTGGAGACCTTGATGAATATACATCTTTTTCAAGTAGGCCTCCAGCTTCTTGTCCATTGGGTCCTAGAAAGAGCAGCTATCCTCAATAGGAATAGTTGTTCTCTTAGCAAGAGTAGAAATCACCCCTTCCACCTTGGGCACCGTCTGCCACAACTCCTTAATGGAGTCAGCCACCGGAAACATCTTTCGAAAGCCGGAGATGGGGAAAAAGGAATTCCAGGTCTCTCCTATTCCTGGGCAATAATCTTCGTAGCACGGTCTGGCACAGGAAACACCTCCACAGAGGAGAGAACATCAAAGTATCTATTTAATTTGCTAGATTTCTTAGGGTTGACAATGACAGGAGTATTGGAGTTGTCCAGGGTAGCCAAAACCTCCTTTAACAAAACACGAAGGTGTTCAAGCTTTAATCTGAAGGATACAACTTTAGCATCAGAAGAAGGAATTATACTATCCGAATCTGAGATCTCACACTCAGAGGCTACCCACGTATCTTCCTCTTCAGACTTATAAGAAAAAGCAGCTTGGTTAGTCGGGACTGGATCAGAAACCTTACTATCTGATTTATCTAATTTTCCTCTTGCGTCTTCTCTGTAGCATGGGAATGGCAGCTAATGCCTCAGATACTGCAGAGGATACCTGGGCAACAATTTCTGCATACAAAAAAACTCCTCCAGGAGATTGCGAGGAACCACAGGGCACTGCATGCGATGTTGTTAAGGCTTGGGACGTTTGAGGAGAAAGCCGCAGCATTGCCTGACCAGCATTAACCTGAGAGAGTGGTGGCTCAGCAACAAAAAGTCTATCTTTATACATTAATGTTCTTTCAATACAAGAAAAACAAAAGGGCAAAGGAGGTTCAACTTGGTTATCTAGACAAAGCTTGCATTCAGCAGAAGGCACAAACTCTTGGTCCATATTGCAATTAAAATTGACATCCAACATTCATTCCAATAATCAAGAACGGTCAGACAGACTATTTGATATAGAGGCCAATTTAACAAAGGTCATGCGGACCTGATCTGACAGAGCGGATCAGGTCTGCAAGACCTTGCTGAATGTGGAGAGCAATACACTCTCCGTATTCAGCATTGCACCAGCAGCTCACAAGAGCTGCTAGTGCAACGCCGCCCCCTGCAGACTGGCGGCTAATGGTCCGCCAACAGGGAGGTTTCAATCAACCCGATCGTAATTGATCGGGTTAAATTGTGGCGATTCCTGTCCACCTCATCAGAGCAGACGGACAGGGTTATGGAGCAGCGGCCCTTCAAGCTCCATTCGGAGCTTGTTAAATGGGCCTCATAATCTTTAATTGCCAAATTTATTTGTATGTCAAATTAATGCTAAAACCTCCCTCTAAACAGAGAAATTAAATCAGGAAAAAAATACCTCTACACCTCAGCGTTGTTACTGAGGTGCCTACCTACCCCCTCTGCACTCTGAAATAGAAAACGACTCTGTTCTCAGAACGTAGCAGCTCCAGATGATCTCTGCAGAGGAATAACATGATTCGCTATAAGCTGTGCCACAACATTGAAAACCACGTGCTTTTAGCAAGCAATACCACTCAGAGAAGGATCCGCCTTTCTTCTGTATGTCAGAGGCGGTCCCAGGGGCCATTAAACAAAATATTCATTGGAACTCTGTTCCGTTAAATGCCTTAGGAGAAATTGTCTAATTCCTAAACTGAGACACGTAATTCACCCATCCGTTTCCCTAATCGGATTCCCAGTGAATAAAATAAGACCTACTGAGCCACCAGTGATTCTAAATGTTATTGAATCACTTCTCTAAGCCACAGTGTCTGCTCTCTGCAATTATGAGTCCTGTTTGTTAATACAGGAACGTAGTCCCAAATAAAGTGCAGTTTATTCTGCTTTAGTGCCAGTGTTCTTTTTCTCACAAAAAAAACAGAAAATGGCACTTACCTGCACCTCTGGCTGTCCGGCAGGAGGACAGCTCACCCGGTATGAGAAGAAGCCACTCCTCATAGAGACCTGTGAAAAAAAAGAAAGGACAGAGTAAACCTACTCTGGCTTTCTATGTAAGGGCAGCAACTTGTTAGGAAAACGCAGTGAGGCCCACCCCACAAGTTCCTAACTGCTTGAAAGCTACCACTGCCCTACTGAGGAGACTAACGTGGAGTACAGCTAGACCCAGTCTTGTCAGGAAAGATCAGAGCAAACCTACTCTGGGTTTCAAAATAATAAAATCTTGATTGAAGAAAAATATTTTACAGACACCAAAACTTCACCTCCTCCTTGCACTGAAGGCAAAGAGAATGACTGGGGTTTGTGGGAAGGGGAGTGATTCTTAGAGGGACATTATACACTCATTTTTTCTTTGCATAAATGTTTTGTAGATTATCTATTTATATAGCCCATAAAGTTTTTTTCTTTAAAAATGTATAGTTTTGCTTATTTTTAAATAACATTGCTCTGATTTTCAGTCTCTCTAACCAAGCCCCAAAGGTTTATGAGAATACCGTCAGCTACCTTCTCTAGCTTGTTCCTGTTTGTGTAAAGGGTCTTTTCATATGCAAAAGAAGGGGGAGGGGGGAGTGTCTTATTTCCAACTTGCAGTGGGCTTTCCAGCTATCTTTTCAACAGAGCTAAACTGAGAGTTTCTAAGGCCTAGATTTGGAGTTTGGCGTTAGCCGTGAAAACCAGTGTTAGAGGCTCCTAACGCTGGTTTTAGGCTACCGCCGGTATTTGGAGTCAGTCAAAAAAGGGTCTAACGCTCACTTTTCAGCCGCGACTTTTCCATACCGCAGATCCCCTTACGTCATTTGCGTATCCTATCTTTTCAATGGGATCTTTCTAACTCCGGTATTTAGAGTCGTGGCTGAAGTGAGCGTTAGAAATCTAACGACAAAACTCCAGCCGCAGAAAAAAGTCAGTAGTTAAGAGCTTTCTGGGCTAACGCCGGTTCATAAAGCTCTTAACTACTGTGCTCTAAAGTACACTAACACCCATAAACTACCTATGTACCCCTAAACCGAGGTCCCCCCACATCGCCGCCACTCGATTAAATTTTTTTAACCCCTAATCTGCCGACCGCTACCTACGTTATACTTATGTACCCCTAATCTGCTGCCCCTAACACCGCCGACCCCTATATTATATTTATTAACCCCTAACCTGCCCCCCACAACGTCGCCGCCAGCTACCTACAATAATTAACCCCTAATCTGCCGACCGCAAAGCGCCGCTACTTACGTTATCCTTATGTACCCCTAATCTGCTGCCCCTAACACCGCCGCCCACTATATTATATTTATTAACCCCAAATCTGCCCCCCACAACGTCGCCTCCACCTGCCTACACTTATTAACCCCTAATCTGCCGACCGGACCACACCGCTATTATAATAAAGTTATTAACCCCTAATCCGCCTCACTAACCCTATAATAAATAGTATTAACCCCTAATCTGCCCTCCCTAACATCGCCGACATATAACTTCAAACATTAACCCCTAATCTGCCGACTGGAGCTCACCGCTATTCTAATAAATGTATTAACCCCTAAAGCTAAGTCTAACCCTAACACTAACACCCCCCTAAATTAAATATAATTTACATCTAACGAAATTAATTAACTCTTATTAAATAAATTATTCCTATTTAAAGCTAAATACTTGGCTTTTTTCTGGCCGCACCTTTAAAATAACTCTGGTATTGAGAGTCCACAGAATGGCTGCGTTAGGCTCCAAAAAAGGAGCGTACAGCATATTTAACGCCACTGCAACTCTCGATACCAGAGTTGTTTACGGACGCGGCCAGCCTCAAAAACATGCTCGTGCACGATTCCCCCATAGAAAACAATGGGGCTGTTTGAGCTGAAAAAAAGCCGCGTTCAGCTCCTAACGCAGCCCCATTGTTTGCTATGGGGAAACACTTCCTACGTCTGCACCTAACACTCTAACATGTACCCCGAGTCTAAACACCCCTAACCTTACACTTATTAACCCCTATTCTGCCGCCTCCGCTATCGCTGACCCCTGTATATTATTTTTAACCCCTAATCTGCCGCTCCGTAAACCGCCGCTACTTACATTATCCCTATGTACCCCTAATCTGCTGCCCCTAACACCGCCAACCCCTATATTATATTTTAACCCCTAATCTGCCCCCCACAACGTCGCCTCCACCTGCCTACACTTATTAACCCCTAATCTGCCAAGCGGACCGCACCGCTATTATTATAAAGTTATTAACCCCTAATCCGCCTCACTAACCCTATAATAAATAGTATTAACCCCTAATCTGCCCTCCCTAACATCGCCGACACCTAACTTCAAACATTAACCCCTAATCTGCCGACTGGAGCTCACCGCTATTCTAATAAATGTATTAACCCCTAAAGCTAAGTCTAACCCTAACACTAACACCCCCCTAAATTAAATATAATTTACATCTAACAAAATTAATTAACTCTTATTAAATAAATTATTCCTATTTAAAGCTAAATACTTACCTGTAAAATAAATCCTAATATAGCTACAATATAAATTATATTTATATTATAGCTATTTTAGGATTTATATTTATTTTACAGGTAACTTTGTATTTATTTTAACCAGGTACAATAGCTAAAATAGTTAAAATAATTACAAAATTACCTGTAAAATAAATCCTAACCTAAGTTACAATTAAACCTAACACTTCACTATCAATAAATTAATTAAATAAAATACCTACAATTACCTACAATTAAACCTAACACTACACTATCAATACATTAATTAAATACAATATCTACAAATAAATACAATGAAATAAACTAACTAAAGTACAAAAAATAAAAAAGAACTAAGTTACAAAAAATAAAAAAATATTTACAAACATCAGAAAAATATTACAACAATTTTAAACTAATTACACCATGCCAGGTATCACCGATCGTTCCAGGCTCCGAAATCTTCATCCAAGCCCAAGCATCCTCTTCTCCCGAAGCCTACTCGCCGAATGACGGTTCGATCACCCTAACCCTAACCCCTAATAAAATAACAAAGACCCCCAAAATAAAAAAATGCCCTACCCTATTCTAAATTACTAAAGTTCAAAGCTCTTTTACCTTACCAGCCCTGAACAGGCCCCTTTGCGGGGCATGCCCCAAAGAATTCAGCTCTTTTGCCTGTAAAAAAAACACATACAATACCCCCCCCAACATTACAACCCACCACCCACATACCCCTAATCTAACCCAAACCCCCCTTAAATAAACCTAACACTAAGCCCCTGAAGATCTTCCTACCTTATCTTCACCATACCAGGTTCACCGATCCCTCCAGAAGAGCTCCTCCGATGTCCTGATCCAAGCCCAAGCGGGGGGCTGAAGAGGTCCATGATCCGGCTGAAGTCATCATCCAAGCGGGAGCTGAAGAGGTCCATGATCCGGCTGAAGTTTTCATCCAAGCGGGAGCTGAAGAGGTCCATGATCCGGCTGAAGTCTTCTATCAACGGCATCTTCAATCTTCTTTCTTCGGGAGCCATCATCTTCCATCCGACGCGGAACATCCTCTTCTCCCGACGCCTACTCGCCGAATGACGGTTCCTTTAAATGACGTCATCCAAGATGGCGTCCCTCGAATTCCGATTGGCTGATAGGATTCTATCAGCCAATCGGAATTAAGGTAGGAATATTCTGATTGGCTGATGGAATCAGCCAATCAGAATCAAGTTCAATCCGATTGGCTGATCGAACCGTCATTCGGCGAGTAGGCGTCGGGAGAAGAGGATGCTTGGGCTTGGATGAAGATTTCGGAGCCTGGAACGATCGGTGATACCTGGCATGGTGTAATTAGTTTAAAATTGTTGTAATATTTTTCTGATGTTTGTAAATATTTTTTTATTTTTTGTAACTTAGTTCTTTTTTATTTTTTGTAGGTAGCTTATTTAATTTATTTATTGATAGTGTAGTGTTAGGTTTAATTGTAACTTAGGTTAGGATTTATTTTACAGGTAATTTTGTAATTATTTTAACTATTTTAGCTATTGTACCTGGTTAAAATAAATACAAAGTTACCTGTAAAATAAATATAAATCCTAAAATAGCTATAATATAAATATAATTTATATTGTAGCTATATTAGGATTTATTTTACAGGTAAGTATTTAGCTTTAAATAGGAATAATTTATTTAATAAGAGTTAATTAATTTCGTTAGATTTAAATTATATTTAACTTAGGGGGGTGTTAGTGTTAGGGTTAGACTTAGCTTTAGGGGTTAATACATTTATTAGAATAGCGGTGAGCTCCAGTCGGCAGATTAGGGGTTAATATTTGAAGTTAGGTGTCGGCGATGTTAGGGAGGGCAGATTAGGGGTTAATACTATTTATTATAGGGTTAGTGAGGCGGATTAGGGGTTAATAACTTTATAATAATAGCGGTGCTGTCCGTTCGGCAGATTAGGGGTTAATAAGTGTAGGCAGGTGGAGGCGACGTTGTGGGGGGCAGATTAGGGGTTAATAAATATAATATAGGGGTCGGCGGTGTTAGGGGCAGCAGATTAGGGGTACATAGGGATAATGTAAGTAGCGGCGGTTTACGGAGCAGCAGATTAGGGGTTAAAAATAATATACAGGGGTCAGCGATAGCGGGGGCGGCAGAATAGGGGTTAATAAGTGTAAGGTTAGGGGTGTTTAAACTCGGGGTACATGTTAGAGTGTTAGGTGCAGACGGAGGAAGTGTTTCCCCATAGCAAACAATGGGGCTGCGTTAGGAGCTGAACGCGGCTTTTTTGCAGGTGTTAGGTTTTTTTTCAGCTCAAACAGCCCCATTGTTTTCTATGGGGGAATCGTGCACGAGCACGTTTTTTAGGCTGGCTGCGTCCGTAAGCAACTCTGGTATCGAGAGTTGCAGTGGCGTTAAATATGCTGTACGCTCCTTTTTTGGAGCCTAACGCAGCCATTCTGTGGACTCTCAATACCAGAGTTATTTTAAAGGTGCGGCCAGAAAAAAGCCAGCGTTAGCTACGCGGGTCGTAACCGCCAAAACTCTAAATCTAGCCGTATGTAAGGTTTTAAAAAGTTTTATATTAGATTTTTATATCAGGATCTGTGCATCTTATTCTTTATAGTAGTGTCTATTACATGCAGTTATATGAAATTGAGTGTATACTGTCCCTTTAACAGCTTTACTGTGGTGCTCTTTGCCTCCTCCTGTTGGCCAGGAGTGATATTCCCAACAGTAATTGAGGACGCCATGGACTCACCATATCTTAGGATAGAAACAGGACACAATTACAGGAAAGGGTATAACGTGAGAGGGAATAAAACCAATAAACTAAACTTACAGCATCTTAGGGTCCATATGTGATCAGGGATCAGCTGCTGCCGTAATAGGAGGGGCTTTTGCCAATCTAATACAAGATCCCGCTTCCTCTGACTCCAGAAGACACAAAGCTCATTAAAGGGACATGGCTTTTACCTGCTATACTAGATCCAACAGCCAAAGGGACCTATCTAGCAAGCTCCGTACGGAGGGCCGTGTTTTTGTCTTCAGACTCCCCACAAACAGCAGATATGAAGCAGCAGTCTAAAGACCGCTGCGCCATAACCCTTTCCGCCTGCTCTGATGAGGCGGACAGAGATTGCCACAATTCAACCCGATCGAGTACGATTAGGTTCATTGACACCCCCCTGCTGGTGGCCGATTGGTCACAAGAGCTGCTGGTGCAATGCTGAATACGGAGAGCGTATTGCTCTGCACATTCAGCGAGGTCTGGCGGACCTGATCCGCACTGTAAGATCAGGTCCGACAGACCTTTGTTAAATAGGCCTCTAAGTCTATTCATCATCCATTCATTCAGTTTATAAAATGTTTATGTTGCACAATGCAAGAATATTCCACAAACTTAACCAGAACTAAAAGTGCTGCACCAGGGCACGAGGCCTTTTTTATTTTAAACCCGGACTGTATAAGAAATCAGAACAGAACTAAAGAGACAAACGACAGCAATAAAAGGCACGAGGATTGGGGTATTTTGTGAATTAAGGGCTAGATTACAAGTGCAGCGCTAAATATCACTTGCGTGCAAACGATATTAGCGCTCCACTGAGTAATACCAGCACACGCTAATGTGCACTGGTATTACATGTAAAGCGCAATGTGAATGCAAGTGATATTAGCGCTACACTGAGTAATACCAGCACACGTTAATGTACACTGATATTACATGTAAAGCACAATGTGAACGCAAGCGATATTAGCGCTATCCTGAGTAATACCAGCACACGTTAATGTGCACTGGTATTACATGTAAAGTGCAATGCGAATGCAAGCGATATTAGCGCTACCCTGAGTAATACCAGCACACGTTAATGTACACTGGTATTACATGTAAAGCGCAATGTGAACGCAAGTAATATTAGCGCTACACTGAGTAATACCAGCACACGTTAATGTGCACTGGTATTACATGTAAAGCACAATGCGAACGCAAGCGATATTAGCACTACACTGAGTAATACCAGCACATGTTAATGTACACTGGTATTACATGTAAAGCGCAATGTGAACGCAAGCGATATTAGCACTACACTGAGTAATACCAGCACACGTTAATGTACACTTGTATTACATGTAAAGCGAAATGCGAACGCAAGTGATATTAGCACTACACTGAGTAATACCAGCACACGTTAATGTACACTGGTATTACATGTAAAGCACAATGTGAATGCAAGTGATATTAGCACTACACTGAGTAATACCAGCACACGCTAATGTACACTGGTATTACATGTAAAGCGCAATGTGAATGCAAGCGATATTAGCACTACACTGAGTAATACCAGCACACGCTAATGTACACTGGTATTACATGTAAAGCGCAATGTGAACGCAAGTGATATTAGCACTACACTGAGTAATACCAGCACACGCTAATGTACACTGGTATTACATGTAAAGCGCAATGTGAATGCAAGCGATATTAGCACTACACTGAGTAATACCAGCACACGCTAATGTACACTTGTATTACATGTAAAGCGCAATGCGAATGCAAGCGATATTAGCACTACACTGAGTAATACCAGCACACGTTAATGTACACTGGTATTACATGTAAAGCACAATGCGAACGCAAGCGATATTAGCACTACACTGAGTAATACCAGCACACGTTAATGTACACTGGTATTACATGTAAAGCGCAATGTGAACGCAAGCGATATTAGCACTACACTGAGTAATACCAGCACACGTTAATGTGCACTGGTATTATATGTAAAGCGCAATGTGAACGCAAGCGATATTAGCACTACACTGAGTAATACCAGCACACGCTAATGTGCACTGGTATTATATGTAAAGCGCAATGTGAACGCAAGCGATATTAGCACTACACTGAGTAATACCAGCACACGCTAATGTGCACTGGTATTACATGTAAAGCACAATGCGAATGCAAGCGATATTAGCACTACACTGAGTAATACCAGCACACGCTAATGTGCACTAGTATTACATGTAAAGCGCAATGCGAATGCAAGCAATATTAGCACTCCACTGTGTAATACCAGCACACGCTAATGTACACTGGTATTACATGTAAAGCGCAATGCGAACGCAAGTGATATTAGCACTACACTGAGTAATACCAGCACACGTTAATGTGCACTGGTATTACATGTAAAGCACAATGCGAATGCAAGCGATATTAGCACTACACTGAGTAATACCAGCACACGTTAATGTGCACTGGTATTACATGTAAAGCGCAATGTGAATGCAAGCGATATTAGCACTACACTGAGTAATACCAGCACACGCTAATGTGCACTGGTATTACATGTAAAGCGCAATGTGAACGCAAGTGATATTAGCACTACACTGAGTAATACCAGCACACGCTAATGTGCACTGGTATTACATGTAAAGCGCAATGTGAACGCAAGTGATATTAGCACTACACTGAGTAATACCAGCACACGCTAATGTACACTGGTATTACATGTAAAGCACAATGCGAATGCAAGCGATATTAGTGCTACCCTGAGTAATACCAGCACACGTTAATGTACACTGGTATTACATGTAAAGCGCAATGAAAACGCAAGCGATATTAGCACTACACTGAGTAATACCAGCACACGTTAATGTACACTGGTATTACATGTAAAGCGCAATGTGAATGCAAGCGATATTAGCGCTACCCTGAGTAATACCAGCACACACTAATGTACACTGGTATTACATGTAAAGCGCAATGTGAACGCAAGCGATATTAGCACTACACTGAGTAATACCAGCACACACTAATGTACACTGGTATTACATGTAAAGCGCAATGTGAACGCAAGCGATATTAGCACTACACTGAGTAATACCAGCACACGTTAATGTACACTGGTATTACATGTAAAGCACAATGTGAACGCAAGCGATATTAGCACTACACTGAGTAATACCAGCACACGCTAATGTACACTGGTATTACATGTAAAGTGCAATTTGAACGCAAGCGATATTAGCGCTACACTGAGTAATACCAGCACACGCTAATGTACACTGGTATTACATGTAAAGCGCAATGTGAACGCAAGCGATATTAGCACTACACTGAGTAATACCAGCACACGCTAATGTACACTGGTATTACATGTAAAGCGCAATGTGAACGCAAGCGATATTAGCGCTACACTGAGTAATACCAGCACACGCTAATGTACACTGGTATTACATGTAAAGCGCAATGTGAACGCAAGCGATATTAGCACTACACTGAGTAATACCAGCACACGCTAATGTACACTGGTATTACATGTAAAGCGCAATGTGAACGCAAGCGATATTAGCACTACACTGAGTAATACCAGCACACGCTAATGTGCACTGGTATTACATGTAAAGCGCAATGTGAACGCAAGCGATATTAGCGCTACACTGAGTAATACCAGCACACACTAATGTGCACTGGTATTACATGTAAAGCACAATGTGAATGCAAGCGATATTAGCACTACACTGAGTAATACTAGCACACGTTAATGTACACTGGTATTACATGTAAAGCGCAATGCGAATGCAAGCGATATTAGCACTACACTGAGTAATACCAGCACACGCTAATGTGCACTGGTATTACATGTAAAGCACAATGCGAATGCAAGCGATATTAGCACTACACTGAGTAATACCAGCACACGTTAATGTACACTGGTATTACATGTAAAGCGCAATGTGAACGCAAGCGATATTAGCGCTACCCTGAGTAATACCAGCACACGCTAATGTACACTGGTATTACATGTAAAGCGCAATATGAACGCAAGCGATATTAGCACTACACTGAGTAATACCAGCACACGTTAATGTACACTGGTATTACATGTAAAGCGCAATGTGAATGCAAGCGATATTAGCACTACCCTGAGTAATACCAGCACACGTTAATGTGCACTGATATTACATGTAAAGCGCAATGCAAACGCAAGCGATATTAGCACTACCCTGAGTAATACCAGCACACGTTAATGTGCACTGGTATTACATGTAAAGCGCAACGCGAATGCAAGCGATATTAGCACTACCCTGAGTAATACCAGTACACGCTAATGTGCACTGGTATTACATGTAAAGCGCAATATGAATGCAAGCGATATTAGCACTACACTGAGTAATACCAGCACACGTTAATGTGCACTGGTATTACATGTAAAGCGCAATGTGAACGCAAGCGATATTAGCACTACACTGAGTAATACCAGCACACGTTAATGTGCACTGGTATTACATGTAAAGCACAATGCAAATGCAAGCGATATTAGCACTACCCTGAGTAATACCAGCACACGTTAATGTGCACTGGTATTACATGTAAAGCACAATGCGAATGCAAGCGATATTAGCACTACACTGAGTAATACCAGCACACGTTAATGTGCACTGATATTACATGTAAAGCGCAATGTGAATGCAAGCGATATTAGCACTACACTGTGTAATACCAGCACACGCTAATGTGCACTGGTATTACATGTAAAGCACAATGCGAATGCAAGCGATATTAGCACTACACTGAGTAATACCAGCACACGTTAATGTGCACTGGTATTACATGTAAAGCGCAATGCGAATGCAAGCGATATTAGCACTACACTGAGTAATACCAGCACACGTTAATGTGCACTGGTATTACATGTAAAGCGCAATGCGAACGCAAGTGATATTAGCGCTACACTGAGTAATACCAGCACACGCTAATGTGCACTGGTATTACATGTAAAGCGCAATGCGAACGCAAGTGATATTAGCACTACACTGAGTAATACCAGCACACGCTAATGTGCACTGGTATTACATGTAAAGCGCAATGTGAATGCAAGTGATATTAGCACTACACTGAGTAATACCAGCACACGTTAATGTGCACTGGTATTACATGTAAAGCGCAATGTGAACGCAAGCGATATTAGCACTACACTGAGTAATACCAGCACACGTTAATGTACACTGGTATTACATGTAAAGCGCAATGCGAATGCAAGTGATATTAGCACTACACTGAGTAATACCAGCACACGCTAATGTGCACTGGTATAACATGTAAAGCACAATGCGAACGCAAGCGATATTAGCACTACACTGAGTAATACCAGCACACGCTAATGTGCACTGGTATTACATGTAAAGCACAATGTGAACGCAAGCGATATTAGCGCTCCACTGAGTAATACCAGCACACGTTAATGTGCACTGGTATTACATGTAAAGCGCAATGCGAATGCAAGTGATATTAGCGCTACCCTGAGTAATACCAGCACACGTTAATGTGCACTGGTATTACATGTAAAGCGCAATGCGAATGCAAGTGATATTAGCACTACACTGAGTAATACCAGCACACGTTAATGTGCACTGATATTACATGTAAAGCGCAATGTGAACGCAAGCGATATTAGCACTACACTGAGTAATACCAGCACACGCTAATGTGCACTGGTATTACATGTAAAGCACAATGCGAATGCAAGCGATATTAGCACTACACTGAGTAATACCAGCACACGTTAATGTGCACTGGTATTACATGTAAAGCGCAATGCGAATGCAAGTGATATTAGCACTACACTGAGTAATACCAGCACACGTTAATGTGCACTGGTATTACATGTAAAGCGCAATGTGAATGCAAGCGATATTAGCGCTACCCTGAGTAATACCAGCACACGCTAATGTGCACTGGTATTACATGTAAAGCGCAATGTGAACGCAAGCGATATTAGCGCTATCCTGAGTAATACCAGCACACGTTAATGTGCACTGGTATTACATGTAAAGCACAATGCGAATGCAAGCGATATTAGCACTACACTGAGTAATACCAGCACACGTTAATGTGCATTGGTATTGCATGTAAAGCACAATGCAAATGCAAGCGATATTAGCACTACACTGAGTAATACCAGCACACGTTAATGTACACTGGTATTACATGTAAAGCACAATGCAAATGCAAGCGATATTAGCACTACACTGAGTAATACCAGCACACGTTAATGTGCACTGGTATTACATGTAAAGCGCAATGCGAACGCAAGTGATATTAGCGCTACACTGAGTAATACCAGCACACGCTAATATGCACTGGTATTACATGTAAAGCGCAATGCGAACGCAAGTGATATTAGCACTACACTGAGTAATACCAGCACACGCTAATGTGCACTGGTATTACATGTAAAGCGCAATGTGAATGCAAGTGATATTAGCACTACACTGAGTAATACCAGCACACGTTAATGTACACTGGTATTACATGTAAAGCGCAATGTGAACGCAAACGATATTAGCGCTCCACTGAGTAATACCAGCACACGTTAATGTACACTGGTATTACATGTAAAGTGCAATGCGAATGCAAGTGATATTAGCACTACACTGAGTAATACCAGCACACGCTAATGTGCACTGGTATAACATGTAAAGCACAATGCGAACGCAAGCGATATTAGCACTACACTGAGTAATACCAGCACACGCTAATGTGCACTGGTATTACATGTAAAGCACAATGTGAACGCAAGCGATATTAGCGCTCCACTGAGTAATACCAGCACACGTTAATGTGCACTGGTATTACATGTAAAGCGCAATGCGAATGCAAGTGATATTAGCGCTACCCTGAGTAATACCAGCACACGTTAATGTGCACTGGTATTACATGTAAAGCGCAATGCGAATGCAAGTGATATTAGCACTACACTGAGTAATACCAGCACACGTTAATGTGCACTGATATTACATGTAAAGCGCAATGTGAACGCAAGCGATATTAGCACTACACTGAGTAATACCAGCACACGCTAATGTGCACTGGTATTACATGTAAAGCACAATGCGAATGCAAGCGATATTAGCACTACACTGAGTAATACCAGCACACGTTAATGTGCACTGGTATTACATGTAAAGCGCAATGCGAATGCAAGTGATATTAGCACTACACTGAGTAATACCAGCACACGTTAATGTGCACTGGTATTACATGTAAAGCGCAATGTGAATGCAAGCGATATTAGCGCTACCCTGAGTAATACCAGCACACGCTAATGTGCACTGGTATTACATGTAAAGCGCAATGTGAACGCAAGCGATATTAGCGCTATCCTGAGTAATACCAGCACACGCTAATGTGCACTGGTATAACATGTAAAGCACAATGCGAACGCAAGCGATATTAGCACTACACTGAGTAATACCAGCACACGTTAATATGCACTGGTATTACATGTAAAGCGCAATGTGAATGCAAGCGATATTAGCACTACACTGAGTAATACCAGCACACGTTAATGTGCACTGGTATTACATGTAAAGCACAATGTGAATGCAAGCGATATTAGCACTACACTGAGTAATACCAGCACACGCTAATGTGCACTGGTATTACATGTAAAGCGCAATGCGAATGCAAGCGATATTAGCGCTACCTGAGTAATACCAGCACACGCTAATGTGCACTGGTATTACATGTAAAGCGCAATGTGAATGCAAGCGATATTAGCACTACACTGAGTAATACCAGCACACGTTAATGTGCACTGGTATTACATGTAAAGCACAATGCGAATGCAAGCGATATTAGCGCTACCCTGAGTAATACCAGCACACGTTAATGTGCACTGATATTACATGTAAAGCGCAATGTGAATGCAAGCGATATTAGCACTACACTGAGTAATACCAGCACACGTTAATGTGCACTGGTATTACATGTAAAGCGCAATGCGAATGCAAGCGATATTAGCACTACACTGAGTAATACCAGCACACGCTAATGTGCACTGGTATTACATGTAAAGCGCAATGTGAATGCAAGCGATATTAGCACTACACTGAGTAATACCAGCACACGCTAATGTACACTGGTATTACATGTAAAGCGCAATGTGAATGCAAGCGATATTAGCACTACACTGAGTAATACCAGCACACGCTAATGTACACTGGTATTACATGTAAAGCGCAATGTGAACGCAAGCGATATTAGCACTACACTGAGTAATACCAGCACACGTTAATGTACACTGGTATTACATGTAAAGCACAATGTGAACGCAAGCGATATTAGCACTACACTGAGTAATACCAGCACACGCTAATGTGCATTGGTATTACATGTAAAGCGCGATGTGAATGCAAGCGATATTAGCACTACACTGAGTAATACCAGCACACGTTAATGTACACTGGTATTACATGTAAAGCACAATGCAAATGCAAGCGATATTAGCACTACACTGAGTAATACCAGCACACGTTATTGTGCACTGGTATTACATGTAAAGCGCAATGCGAACGCAAGTGATATTAGCGCTACACTGAGTAATACCAGCACACGCTAATATGCACTGGTATTACATGTAAAGCGCAATGCGAACGCAAGTGATATTAGCACTACACTGAGTAATACCAGCACACGCTAATGTGCACTGGTATTACATGTAAAGCGCAATGTGAATGCAAGTGATATTAGCACTACACTGAGTAATACCAGCACACGTTAATGTACACTGGTATTACATGTAAAGCGCAATGTGAACGCAAACGATATTAGCGCTCCACTGAGTAATACCAGCACACGTTAATGTACACTGGTATTACATGTAAAGCACAATGCGAACGCAAGCGATATTAGCACTACACTGAGTAATACCAGCACACGCTAATGTGCACTGGTATTACATGTAAAGCGCAATGTGAACGCAAGCGATATTAGCGCTCCACTGAGTAATACCAGCACACGTTAATGTGCACTGGTATTACATGTAAAGCGCAATGCGAATGCAAGTGATATTAGCGCTACCCTGAGTAATACCAGCACACGTTAATGTGCACTGGTATTACATGTAAAGCGCAATGCGAATGCAAGTGATATTAGCACTACACTGAGTAATACCAGCACACGTTAATGTGCACTGATATTACATGTAAAGCGCAATGTGAACGCAAGCGATATTAGCACTACACTGAGTAATACCAGCACACGCTAATGTGCACTGGTATTACATGTAAAGCGCAATGTGAACGCAAGCGATATTAGCGCTACCCTGAGTAATACCAGCACACGCTAATGTACACTGGTATTACATGTAAAGCGCAATGTGAATGCAAGCGATATTAGCACTACACTGAGTAATACCAGCACACGCTAATGTGCACTGGTATTACATGTAAAGCACAATGTGAATGCAAGCGATATTAGCACTACACTGAGTAATACCAGCACACGCTAATGTGCACTGGTATTACATGTAAAGCGCAATGTGAACGCAAGCGATATTAGCGCTACACTGAGTAATACCAGCACACGCTAATGTGCACTGGTATTACATGTAAAGCACAATGTGAATGCAAGCGATATTAGCACTACCCTGAGTAATACCAGCACACGCTAATGTGCACTGGTATTACATGTAAAGCACAATGTGAATGCAAGCGATATTAGCACTACACTGAGTAATACCAGCACACGTTAATGTACACTGGTATTACATGTAAAGCACAATGTGAACGCAAGCGATATTAGCACTACACTGAGTAATACCAGCACACGCTAATGTACACTGGTATTACATGTAAAGAGCAAAATATGAACGCAAGCGATATTAGCGCTACACTGAGTAATACCAGCACACGCTAATGTACACTGGTATTACATGTAAAGCGAAACGCGAATGCAAGTGATATTAGCACTACACTGAGTAATACCAGCACACGCTAATGTACACTGGTATTACATGTAAAGCACAATGTGAATGCAAGCGATATTAGCACTACACTGAGTAATACCAGCACACGTTAATGTACACTGGTATTACATGTAAAGCGCAATGTGAATGCAAGCGATATTAGCACTACACTGAGTAATACCAGCACACGCTAATGTGCACTGGTATTACATGTAAAGCACAATGTGAATGCAAGCGATATTAGCACTACACTGAGTAATACCAGCACACGCTAATGTGCACTGGTATTACATGTAAAGCGCAATGTGAACGCAAGTGATATTAGCACTACACTGAGTAATACCAGCACACGCTAATGTGCACTGGTATTACATGTAAAGTGCAATGTGAATGCAAGCGATATTAGCACTACACTGAGTAATACCAGCACACGCTAATGTGCACTGGTATTACATGTAAAGCGCAATGTGAACGCAAGCGATATTAGCACTACACTGAGTAATACCAGCACACGCTAATGTACACTGGTATTACATGTAAAGCGCAATGTGAATGCAAGCGATATTAGCACTACACTGAGTAATACCAGCACACGTTAATGTACACTGGTATTACATGTAAAGCGCAATGCAAACGCAAGCGATATTAGCACTACACTGAGTAATACCAGCACACGTTAATGTGCACTGGTATTACATGTAAAGCACAATGCGAATGCAAGCGATATTAGCACTACACTGAGTAATACCAGCACCCGCTAATGTACACTGGTATTACATGTAAAGCACAATGCGAATGCAAGCGATATTAGTGCTACCCTGAGTAATACCAGCACACGCTAATATGCACTGGTATTACATGTAAAGCACAATGCGAATGCAAGCGATATTAGCGCTACACTGAGTAATACCAGTACACGTTAATGTGCACTGGTATTACATGTAAAGCACAATGCGAATGCAAGCGATATTAGCGCTACCATGAGTAATACCAGCACACGTTAATGTGCACTGGTATTACATGTAAAGCGCAATGTGAACGCAAGCGATATTAGCACTACACTGAGTAATACTAGCACACACTAATGTGCCTTGGTATTACATGTAAAGCACAATGCAAATGCAAGCGATATTAGCACTACCCTGAGTAATACCAGCACACGTTAATGTACACTGGTATTACATGTAAAGCACAATGTGAACGCAAGCGATATTAGCACTACACTGAGTAATACCAGCACACACTAATGTACACTGGTATTACATGTAAAGCGCAATGTGAACGCAAGTGATATTAGCACTACACTGAGTAATACCAGCACACGTTAATGTACACTGGTATTACATGTAAAGCGCAATGCGAACGCAAGTGATATTAGCACTACACTGAGTAATACCAGCACACGCTAATGTGCACTGGTATTACATGTAAAGTGCAATGCGAATGCAAGCGATATTAGCGCTACACTGAGTAATACCAGCACACGCTAATGTGCACTGGTATTACATGTAAAGCGCAATGTGAACGCAAGCGATATTAGCACTACACTGAGTAATACCAGCACACGCTAATGTGCACTGGTATTACATGTAAAGAGAAATGCAAACGCAAGCGATATTAGCACTACACTGAGTAATACCAGCACACGTTAATGTGCACTGGTATTACATGTAAAGCACAATGCAAATGCAAGCGATATTAGCGCTACCCTGAGTAATACCAGCACATGTTAATGTACACTGGTGTTACATGTAAAGCACAATGCGAATGCAAGCGATATTAGCACTACACTGAGTAATACCAGCACACGCTAATGTACACTGGTATTACATGTAAAGCGCAATGTGAACGCAAGCGATATTAGCACTACACTGAGTAATACCAGCACACGCTAATGTGCACTGGTATTACATGTAAAGCACAATGTGAATGCAAGCGATATTAGCGCTACACTGAGTAATACCAGCACACGCTAATGTGCACTGGTATTACATGTAAAGCGCAATGTGAACGCAAGCGATATTAGCACTACACTGAGTAATACCAGCACACGCTAATGTGCACTGGTATTACATGTAAAGCGCAATGTGAATGCAAGCGATATTAGCACTACACTGAGTAATACCAGCACACGCTAATGTACACTGGTATTACATGTAAAGCACAATGTGAATGCAAGCGATATTAGCACTACACTGAGTAATACCAGCACACGCTAATGTGCACTGGTATTACATGTAAAGCACAATGCGAATGCAAGCGATATTAGCGCTACACTGAGTAATACCAGCACACGTTAATGTGCACTGGTATTACATGTAAAGCACAATGCAAATGCAAGCGATATTAGCGCTACACTGAGTAATACTAGCACACACTAATGTGCCTTGGTATTACATGTAAAGCGCAATGTGAATGCAAGCAATATTAGCACTACCCTGAGTAATACCAGCACACGTTAATGTGCACTGATATTACATGTAAAGCGCAATGCAAACGCAAGCGATATTAGCACTACCCTGAGTAATACCAGCACACGTTAATGTGCACTGGTATTACATGTAAAGCACAATGCAAATGCAAGCGATATTAGCACTACACTGAGTAATACCAGCACACGCTAATGTGCACTAGTATTACATGTAAAGCACAATGCAAATGCAAGCGATATTAGCGCTACACTGAGTAATACCAGCACACGCTAATGTGCACTGGTATTACATGTAAAGCGCAATGCGAATGCAAGCGATATTAGCGCTACACTGAGTAATACCAGCACACGCTAATGTGCACTGGTATTACATGTAAAGCGCAATGTGAATGCAAGCGATATTAGCACTACCCTGAGTAATACCAGCACACGCTAATATGCACTGGTATTACATGTAAAGCGCAATGTGAATGCAAGTGATATTAGCACTACACTGAGTAATACCAGCACACGTTAATGTACACTGGTATTACATGTAAAGCGCAATGTGAACGCAAACGATATTAGCGCTCCACTGAGTAATACCAGCACACGTTAATGTACACTGGTATTACATGTAAAGTGCAATGCGAACGCAAGCGATATTAGCACTACACTGAGTAATACCAGCACACGCTAATGTGCACTGGTATAACATGTAAAGCACAATGCGAACGCAAGCGATATTAGCACTACACTGAGTAATACCAGCACACGCTAATGTGCACTGGTATTACATGTAAAGCACAATGTGAACGCAAGCGATATTAGCGCTCCACTGAGTAATACCAGCACACGTTAATGTGCACTAGTATTACATGTAAAGCGCAATGCGAATGCAAGTGATATTAGCGCTACCCTGAGTAATACCAGCACACGCTAATGTGCACTGGTATTACATGTAAAGCGCAATGCGAATGCAAGTGATATTAGCACTACACTGAGTAATACCAGCACACGTTAATGTGCACTGATATTACATGTAAAGCGCAATGTGAACGCAAGCGATATTAGCACTACACTGAGTAATACCAGCACACGCTAATGTGCACTGGTATTACATGTAAAGCGCAATGTGAATGCAAGCGATATTAGCACTACACTGAGTAATACCAGCACACGTTAATGTGCACTGGTATTACATGTAAAGCGCAATGTGAATGCAAGCGATATTAGCGCTACCCTGAGTAATACCAGCACACGCTAATGTGCACTGGTATTACATGTAAAGCGCAATGTGAACGCAAGCGATATTAGCGCTACCCTGAGTAATACCAGCACACGCTAATGTACACTGGTATTACATGTAAAGCGCAATGTGAACGCAAGCGATATTAGCACTACACTGAGTAATACCAGCACACGTTAATGTACACTGGTATTACATGTAAAGCGCAATGTGAACGCAAGCGATATTAGCACTACACTGAGTAATACCAGCACACGCTAATGTGCACTGATATTACATGTAAAGCGCAATATGAATGCAAGCGATATTAGCACTACCCTGAGTAATACCAGCACACGCTAATGTACACTGGTATTACATGTAAAGCGCAATATGAACGCAAGCGATATTAGCACTACACTGAGTAATACCAGCACACGCTAATGTACACTGGTATTACATGTAAAGCGCAATGTGAACGCAAGCGATATTAGCACTACACTGAGTAATACCAGCACACGTTAATGTGCACTGGTATTACATGTAAAGCACAATGTGAATGCAAGTGATATTAGCACTACACTGAGTAATACCAGCACACGTTAATGTGCACTGGTATTACATGTAAAGCGCAATGCGAATGCAAGCGATATTAGCGCTACCCTGAGTAATACCAGCACACGTTAATGTACACTGGTATTACATGTAAAGCGCAATGTGAACGCAAGCGATATTAGCGCTACACTGAGTAATACCAGCACACGCTAATGTGCACTGGTATTACATGTAAAGCACAATGTGAATGCAAGCGATATTAGCACTACACTGAGTAATACCAGCACACGCTAATGTGCACTGGTATTACATGTAAAGCACAATGTGAATGCAAGCGATATTAGCACTACACTGAGTAATACCAGCACACGTTAATGTACACTGGTGTTACATGTAAAGCGCAATGCGAATGCAAGTGATATTAGCACTACACTGAGTAATACCAGCACACGCTAATATGCACTGGTATTACATGTAAAGCGCAATGTGAATGCAAGCGATATTAGCACTACACTGAGTAATACCAGCACACGTTAATGTACACTGGTATTACATGTAAAGCACAATGTGAATGCAAGCGATATTAGCACTACACTGAGTAATACCAGCACACGCTAATGTACACTGGTATTACATGTAAAGCACAATGCGAATGCAAGCGATATTAGTGCTACCCTGAGTAATACCAGCACACGCTAATGTGCACTGGTATTACATGTAAAGCGCAATGTGAACGCAAGCGATATTAGCGCTACCCTGAGTAATACCAGCACACGCTAATATGCACTGGTATTACATGTAAAGCACAATGTGAATGCAAGCGATATTAGCACTACACTGAGTAATACCAGCACACGCTAATGTACACTGGTATTACATGTAAAGCACAATGTGAATGCAAGCGATATTAGCGCTACACTGAGTAATACCAGTACACGTTAATGTGCACTGGTATTACATGTAAAGCACAATGCGAATGCAAGCGATATTAGCGCTACACTGAGTAATACCAGTACACGTTAATGTGCACTGGTATTACATGTAAAGCACAATGCAAATGCAAGCGATATTAGCGCTACACTGAGTAATACTAGCACACACTAATGTGCCTTGGTATTACATGTAAAGCGCAATGTGAATGCAAGCAATATTAGCACTACCCTGAGTAATACCAGCACACGTTAATGTGCACTGATATTACATGTAAAGCGCAATGCAAACGCAAGCGATATTAGCACTACCCTGAGTAATACCAGCACACGTTAATGTGCACTGGTATTACATGTAAAGCACAATGCAAATGCAAGCGATATTAGCACTACACTGAGTAATACTAGCACACGCTAATGTGCACTAGTATTACATGTAAAGCACAATGCAAATGCAAGCGATATTAGCGCTACACTGAGTAATACCAGCACACGCTAATGTGCACTGGTATTACATGTAAAGCGCAATGCAAATGCAAGCGATATTAGCGCTACACTGAGTAATACCAGCACACGCTAATGTGCACTGGTATTACATGTAAAGCGCAATGTGAATGCAAGCGATATTAGCACTACCCTGAGTAATACCAGCACACGCTAATGTGCACTGGTATTACATGTAAAGCGCAATGTGAATGCAAGTGATATTAGCACTACACTGAGTAATACCAGCACACGTTAATGTACACTGGTATTACATGTAAAGCGCAATGTGAACGCAAACGATATTAGCGCTCCACTGAGTAATACCAGCACACGTTAATGTACACTGGTATTACATGTAAAGTGCAATGCGAACGCAAGCGATATTAGCACTACACTGAGTAATACCAGCACACGCTAATGTGCACTGGTATAACATGTAAAGCGCAATGCGAACGCAAGCGATATTAGCACTACACTGAGTAATACCAGCACACGCTAATGTGCACTGGTATTACATGTAAAGCACAATGTGAACGCAAGCGATATTAGCGCTCCACTGAGTAATACCAGCACACGTTAATGTGCACTAGTATTACATGTAAAGCGCAATGCGAATGCAAGTGATATTAGC
Organism: Bombina bombina; assembly: GCF_027579735.1. Classification (NCBI taxonomy): domain Eukaryota; kingdom Metazoa; phylum Chordata; class Amphibia; order Anura; family Bombinatoridae; genus Bombina; species Bombina bombina. The sequence goes on along the minus strand of NC_069500.1, from coordinate 1,450,280,279 downwards.
GCTACCCTGAGTAATACCAGCACACGTTAATGTGCACTGGTATTACATGTAAAGCGCAATGCGAATGCAAGTGATATTAGCACTACACTGAGTAATACCAGCACACGTTAATGTGCACTGGTATTACATGTAAAGCGCAATGTGAACGCAAGCGATATTAGCACTACACTGAGTAATACCAGCACACGCTAATGTGCACTGGTATTACATGTAAAGCGCAATGTGAATGCAAGCGATATTAGCACTACACTGAGTAATACCAGCACACGTTAATGTGCACTGGTATTACATGTAAAGCGCAATGTGAATGCAAGCGATATTAGCGCTACCCTGAGTAATACCAGCACACGCTAATGTGCACTGGTATTACATGTAAAGCGCAATGTGAACGCAAGCGATATTAGCGCTATCCTGAGTAATACCAGCACACGCTAATGTACACTGGTATTACATGTAAAGCGCAATGTGAACGCAAGCGATATTAGCACTACACTGAGTAATACCAGCACACGTTAATGTACACTGGTATTACATGTAAAGCGCAATGTGAACGCAAGCGATATTAGCACTACACTGAGTAATACCAGCACACGCTAATGTGCACTGATATTACATGTAAAGCGCAATATGAATGCAAGCGATATTAGCACTACCCTGAGTAATACCAGCACACGCTAATGTACACTGGTATTACATGTAAAGCGCAATATGAACGCAAGCGATATTAGCACTACACTGAGTAATACCAGCACACGCTAATGTACACTGGTATTACATGTAAAGCGCAATATGAACGCAAGCGATATTAGCACTACACTGAGTAATACCAGCACACGTTAATGTGCACTGGTATTACATGTAAAGCACAATGTGAATGCAAGTGATATTAGCACTACACTGAGTAATACCAGCACACGTTAATGTGCACTGGTATTACATGTAAAGCGCAATGCGAATGCAAGCGATATTAGCGCTACCCTGAGTAATACCAGCACACGTTAATGTACACTGGTATTACATGTAAAGCGCAATGTGAACGCAAGCGATATTAGCGCTACACTGAGTAATACCAGCACACGCTAATGTGCACTGGTATTACATGTAAAGCACAATGTGAATGCAAGCGATATTAGCACTACACTGAGTAATACCAGCACACGCTAATGTGCACTGGTATTACATGTAAAGCACAATGTGAATGCAAGCGATATTAGCACTACACTGAGTAATACCAGCACACGTTAATGTACACTGGTGTTACATGTAAAGCGCAATGCGAATGCAAGTGATATTAGCACTACACTGAGTAATACCAGCACACGCTAATATGCACTGGTATTACATGTAAAGCGCAATGTGAATGCAAGCGATATTAGCACTACACTGAGTAATACCAGCACACGTTAATGTACACTGGTATTACATGTAAAGCACAATGTGAATGCAAGCGATATTAGCACTACACTGAGTAATACTAGCACAGGTTAATGTACACTGGTATTACATGTAAAGCACAATGCGAATGCAAGCGATATTAGCACTACACTGAGTAATACCAGCACACGCTAATGTGCACTGGTATTACATGTAAAGCACAATATGAATGCAAGCGATATTAGCGCTACCCTGAGTAATACCAGCACACGCTAATGTGCACTGGTATTACATGTAAAGCACAATGTGAACGCAAGTGATATTAGCACTACACTGAGTAATACCAGCACACGCTAATGTGCACTGGTATTACATGTAAAGCGCAATGTGAATGCAAGCGATATTAGCACTACACTGAGTAATACCAGCACACGCTAATGTGCACTGGTATTACATGTAAAGCGCAATGTGAATGCAAGCGATATTAGCACTACCCTGAGTAATACCAGCACACGCTAATGTACACTGGTATTACATGTAAAGCGCAATGTGAACGCAAGTGATATTAGCACTACACTGAGTAATACCAGCACACACTAATGTACACTGGTATTACATGTAAAGCGCAATGTGAATGCAAGCGATATTAGCACTACACTGAGTTATACCAGCACACGCTAATGTGCACTGGTATTACATGTAAAGCGCAATGTGAACGCAAGCGATATTAGCACTACACTGAGTAATACCAGCACACGCTAATGTACACTGGTATTACATGTAAAGCGCAATGTGAACGCAAGTGATATTAGCACTACACTGAGTAATACCAGCACACGCTAATGTGCACTGGTATTAAATGTAAAGCGCAATGTGAATGCAAGCGATATTAGCACTACACTGAGTAATACCAGCACACGTTAATGTACACTGGTATTACATGTAAAGCACAATGTGAACGCAAGCGATATTAGCACTACACTGAGTAATACCAGCACACGTTAATGTACACTGGTATTATATGTAAAGCGCAATGTGAATGCAAGCGATATTAGCGCTACCCTGAGTAATACCAGCACACGTTAATGTACACTGGTATTATATGTAAAGTGCAATGTGAATGCAAGCGATATTAGCACTACACTGAGTAATACCAGCACACGCTAATGTGCACTGGTATTACATGTAAAGCGCAATGTGAACGCAAGTGATATTAGCACTACACTGAGTAATACCAGCACACGCTAATGTGCACTGGTATTAAATGTAAAGCGCAATGTGAATGCAAGCGATATTAGCACTACACTGAGTAATACCAGCACACGTTAATGTGCACTGGTATTACATGTAAAGCACAATGTGAACGCAAGCGATATTAGCACTACACTGAGTAATACCAGCACACGTTAATGTACACTGGTATTACATGTAAAGCGCAATGTGAACGCAAGCGATATTAGCACTACACTGAGTAATACCAGCACACGCTAATGTACACTGATATTACATGTAAAGCGCAATGCAAATGCAAGCGATATTAGCACTACACTGAGTAATACCAGCACACGCTAATGTGCACTAGTATTACATGTAAAGCGCAATGTGAACGCAAGTGATATTAGCACTCCACTGAGTAATACCAGCACACGCTAATGTGCACTGGTATTACATGTAAAGCACAATGTGAATGCAAGCGATATTAGCGCTACCCTGAGTAATACCAGCACACGCTAATGTGCACTGGTATTACATGTAAAGCACAATGTGAATGCAAGCGATATTAGCGCTACACTGAGTAATACCAGCACACGCTAATGTACACTGGTATTACATTTAAAGCGCAATATGAATGCAAGTGATATTAGCGCTACCCTGAGTAATACCAGCACACGCTAATGTGCACTGGTATTACATGTAAAGCGCAATATGAATGCAAGCGATATTAGCACTACACTGAGTAATACCAGCACACGTTAATGTACACTGATATTACATGTAAAGCGCAATATGAATGCAAGTGATATTAGCGCTACCCTGAGTAATACCAGCACACGTTAATGTGCACTGGTATTACATGTAAAGCGCAATATGAATGCAAGCGATATTAGCACTACACTGAGTAATACCAGCACACGTTAATGTGCACTGGTATTACATGTAAAGCGCAATGCGAACGCAAGTGATATTAGCACTACACTGAGTAATACCAGCACACACTAATGTGCACTGGTATAACATGTAAAGCACAATGCGAATGCAAGCGATATTAGCACTACACTGAGTAATACCAGCACACGCTAATGTACACTGGTATTACATGTAAAGCACAATGCGAATGCAAGTGATATTAGTGCTACCCTGAGTAATACCAGCACACGTTAATATGCACTGGTATTACATGTAAAGCACAATGCGAATGCAAGCGATATTAGCGCTACCCTGAGTAATACCAGCACACGTTAATGTACACTGGTATTACATGTAAAGCGCAATGTGAATGCAAGCGATATTAGCACTACACTGAGTAATACCAGCACACGCTAATATGCACTGGTATTACATGTAAAGCACAATGTAAACGCAAGTGATATTAGCGCTACACTGAGTAATACCAGCACACGCTAATGTACACTGGTATTACATGTAAACAATGTGAACGCAAGTGATATTAGCACTACACTGAGTAATACCAGCACACGCTAATGTGCACTGGTATTACATGTAAAGCGCAATGTGAATGCAAGCGATATTAGCGCTACCCTGAGTAATACCAGCACACGCTAATGTACACTGGTATTACATGTAAAGCGCAATGTGAACGCAAGTGATATTAGCACTACACTGAGTAATACCAGCACACGTTAATGTGCACTGGTATTACATGTAAAGCACAATGCGAATGCAAGCGATATTAGCGCTACCTGAGTAATACCAGCACACGCTAATGTGCACTGGTATTACATGTAAAGCGCAATGTGAACGCAAGCGATATTAGCACTACACTGAGTAATACCAGCACACGTTAATGTACACTGATATTACATGTAAAGCACAATGCGAATGCAAGCGATATTAGCACTACACTGAGTAATACCAGCACACGTTAATGTGCACTGGTATTACATGTAAAGCACAATGCGAATGCAAGCGATATTAGCGCTACCTGAGTAATACCAGCACACGCTAATGTGCACTGGTATTACATGTAAAGCACAATGCGAATGCAAGCGATATTAGCGCTACCCTGAGTAATACCAGCACACGTTAATGTACACTGGTATTACATGTAAAGCACAATGTGAATGCAAGCGATATTAGCACTACACTGAGTAATACCAGCACACGCTAATGTACACTGGTATTACATTTAAAGCGCAATATGAATGCAAGTGATATTAGCGCTACCCTGAGTAATACCAGCACACGCTAATGTGCACTGGTATTACATGTATAGCGCAATATGAATGCAAGCGATATTAGCTGTGACAGACCCTTCTGTCAGGACTGAAAGAGTTAACTGTGTTTAGCTTTAAGAATCTAATTTATAAAGACAGGTTTTCTGGCCTCAGCTATTGTGTGCTATAATTACATTTAAGTAATAAACAGGCCATTGTTTAATCACCCTCAGAGAACAGAGGCTAGGTGATAAGACAAGCCAAATGTGTTTAAGTTGTTATCTGCCTAAGTAAAGTATTTAAGTAATATAATTCTATTGTATCATGTCAAGGGCGCTTCTCCCTTTTATCTAATGTACAACATTCTTTCAACCCCCATCTGAGGGGGGGTCAAAAACCTGTATAAATCTGTGTGCTGCCTTTTTAATAAATGTCATTCTGTTTTAAACCTGAAACTGGCTGGGTTGTGAATTGCTGATTGTCTATGCAGGACATTGTTCATCTGGGGTTAACCCTTGGTACACAGTTGGTACCGTAACATTGGTGGCAAGCGACGGAATGAACCTTATCGCCCAGAAGAGCAACTACACAAGCCAGTAACCTCAGGAAGAGGGGGATTATTACAATACTGACTAAGATGGAAAGAGTACCAGGGACAGAAGGAACCAATGGGCCCAGCATAGCAGACAGAACCCCCGCAGAAGCAAGCTTTGATCGGGCGGTTAAAATAAGACTGGCATATTATGGCCCCAACCCATCTGCAGAAATTATCGACCGGGTCATAGCAGCTGTGGAGGCCAACCTACTTCGCCAAAGCGGCGCTGCAGCAAACCCAGTGGAAAAGAGAAAAGTAAATTTTGCAGCTTTTAAAAACTTCCTGGAAACAGAAGGAGAGATTGATGGGTACCTTGCGGATTTTGAGAGGCAATGTGCACTACACAAGGTACCCGCAGAGGACTGGGTCACGATATTATCCGGAAAATTATCCGGCCGGGCCAGTGAGGCTTTTCGGGCCATTCCAGATGAGGAAGTCGGGGATTATAATACTGTAAAAGAGGCTCTGCTCTCCAGGTATGCGGTTACACCGGAGGCATACCGGAGGCGGTTCAGAGACACTGTTAAATTGGCTGGTGATTCCTACCTTGAGTGGGCATGTAAGGTGCACCGCACAGCAGCTCACTGGATAGCGGGGTGCCAAGCCGTATCTGGGGAAGAGGTGCTGCAGCTATTCCTGTTGGAACATTGCTTCGACAAGTTACCCGCAGGAGTTCGAGAGTGGGTTCGGGACCGTAAACCCTCCACCCTGCATGAAGCGGCTCGCTTGGCAGATGAGTATACGGATGCCCGCAAACTGGACACTGCTACCACTAAGCCCCCTGCCAGAGTGGAGTACAGACCCCCAGTCACCCCAGCACCTGCCAGTTACCAACCCCCAGCACACCGCTATACCACACTGTCTCGGGCCACGAACTACCCTCAGAGAGCCTGGTTCAATTCGCGGGGCTACTCACAACCTATTCGGTGCTTTGGATGTAAGCAACTAGGGCACAAAAGACCAGAGTGTCCCCTAAACGCAGCGAACCAAGCACAGTCCTGGAGAAGACCCGCTAGCGGAATCCCACGTAATCCTCAGCCTGCGGCCCGCTATGTAGAGGCGCAAGAATGCTGGGGAATCCTACATGAGGCAGACCTTGTGCAAGCTGCCCACCGGAATAACCGGCAACTGGTTAAAGTGAATGGGAAGGAGGTCAGTGGTCTACGGGATACTGGTGCTACCATGACCTTGCTTCGAAAGAACTTGGTGTCTGAGAAACAGCACACAGGAGACACTGTGGCTGTGAGGGTAGCAGGGGGCACTGTGTTCCGCCTACCTGTTGCCAGGGTGCATTTGGATTGGGGAGGGGGCGCTAGACCTGTGAATGTGGGGGTCATGAAGGATTTACCAGCTGATGTTCTCCTTGGAAATACCTTGGTCCCCCTTGTTTCTGCCTATGCTCCCATGGGTCCCGCTGATGTTAACCCTGTGACTACCCGTGCTCAGATCCGTGCAGCAGAGACTGACCCCCCTGCTGCTAAGCCCCAGGACGCTGAGCTCAGTAAATCTCTATCCGCTAATGATATGTGGGAGTCACGTTACAATGCGCTGATGAAGGAGAAGAGTCACGTAGAGGATAAAATGGTCACGTTAAATAATCATGTAACAGTGCTAGCGGGAGAGAAGAGGAGTGCAGAGGAAAAAGCACGTTTAGAACAGGAATCTCTGCTAGACAAGCTGCACCGACAGACTGCAGAAAACACCAGCTTGAGAGTGGAACATGAAACATTAAGGACAAACTTAGTGACACTGGAGGAGAAGCTGACGCTGGCTCATAGGGAGGTGCAGCAACTCAAGGGCACCCTATGTCAGTATGAAGGGATTGTGGATACCTATAAAGAGCAGGTACAAAAACCACGTAAAGAAGCCGATGATATTTTGAAGGACTGTTTAGCCCTAGTCGGGGCACTGAAGAGGTTGAACCCTTATTTATACAGACAGGGATTCTCTCTCATAACGGGAATACAGATGGATTGTCCCAGCAAACTGACATGCCTACCACCACCCAGTCCGGTCATCCCCAAGTTGACCCGCCAAAGGGTCAAGCCGGGTCTGCCGGAGTGTTCCACAAGGGGGGAGCTATGTGACAGACCCTTCTGTCAGGACTGAAAGAGTTAACTGTGTTTAGCTTTAAGAATCTAATTTATAAAGACAGGTTTTCTGGCCTCAGCTATTGTGTGCTATAATTACATTTAAGTAATAAACAGGCCATTGTTTAATCACCCTCAGAGAACAGAGGCTAGGTGATAAGACAAGCCAAATGTGTTTAAGTTGTTATCTGCCTAAGTAAAGTATTTAAGTAATATAATTCTATTGTATCATGTCAAGGGCGCTTCTCCCTTTTATCTAATGTACAACATTCTTTCAACCCCCATCTGAGGGGGGGTCAAAAACCTGTATAAATCTGTGTGCTGCCTTTTTAATAAATGTCATTCTGTTTTAAACCTGAAACTGGCTGGGTTGTGAATTGCTGATTGTCTATGCAGGACATTGTTCATCTGGGGTTAACCCTTGGTACACAGTTGGTACCGTAACATTAGCACTACACTGAGTAATACCAGCACACGTTAATGTACACTGATATTACATGTAAAGCGCAATATGAATGCAAGTGATATTAGCGCTACCCTGAGTAATACCAGCACACGTTAATGTGCACTGGTATTACATGTAAAGCGCAATATGAATGCAAGCGATATTAGCACTACACTGAGTAATACCAGCACGCGTTAATGTACACTGGTATTACATGTAAAGCGCAATGTGAATGCAAGCGATATTAGCACTACACTGAGTAATACCAGCACACGCTAATGTACACTGGTATTACATGTAAAGCACAATGCGAATGCAAGTGATATTAGTGCTACCCTGAGTAATACCAGCACACGTTAATATGCACTGGTATTACATGTAAAGCACAATGCGAATGCAAGCGATATTAGCGCTACCCTGAGTAATACCAGCACACGTTAATGTACACTGGTATTACATGTAAAGCGCAATGTGAATGCAAGCGATATTAGCACTACACTGAGTAATACCAGCACACGCTAATATGCACTGGTATTACATGTAAAGCACAATGTAAACGCAAGTGATATTAGCGCTACACTGAGTAATACCAGCACACGCTAATGTACACTGGTATTACATGTAAACAATGTGAACGCAAGTGATATTAGCACTACACTGAGTAATACCAGCACACGCTAATGTGCACTGGTATTACATGTAAAGCGCAATGTGAATGCAAGCGATATTAGCGCTACCCTGAGTAATACCAGCACACGCTAATGTACACTGGTATTACATGTAAAGCGCAATGTGAACGCAAGTGATATTAGCACTACACTGAGTAATACCAGCACACGTTAATGTGCACTGGTATTACATGTAAAGCACAATGCGAATGCAAGCGATATTAGCGCTACCTGAGTAATACCAGCACACGCTAATGTGCACTGGTATTACATGTAAAGCGCAATGTGAACGCAAGCGATATTAGCACTACACTGAGTAATACCAGCACACGTTAATGTACACTGATATTACATGTAAAGCACAATGCGAATGCAAGCGATATTAGCACTACACTGAGTAATACCAGCACACGTTAATGTGCACTGGTATTACATGTAAAGCACAATGCGAATGCAAGCGATATTAGCGCTACCTGAGTAATACCAGCACACGCTAATGTGCACTGGTATTACATGTAAAGCACAATGCGAATGCAAGCGATATTAGCGCTACCCTGAGTAATACCAGCACACGTTAATGTACACTGGTATTACATGTAAAGCGCAATGTGAATGCAAGCGATATTAGCGCTACACTGAGTAATACCAGCACACGCTAATGTGCACTGGTATTACATGTAAAGCGCAATGTGAATGCAAGCGATATTAGCGCTACACTGAGTAATACCAGCACACATTAATGTACACTGGTATTACATGTAAAGCGCAATGTGAATGCAAGCGATATTAGCGCTACACTGAGTAATACCAGCACACGTTAATGTGCATTGGTATTACATGTAAAGCGCAATATGAATGCAAGCGATATTAGCACTATACTGAGTAATACCAGCACACGTTAATGTGCATTGGTATTACATGTAAAGCGCAATGCGAATGCAAGCGATATTAGCACTACACTGAGTAATACCAGCACACGCTAATGTGCACTGGTATTACATGTAAAGCGCAATGTGAATGCAAGCGATATTAGCGCTACACTGAGTAATACCAGCACATGTTAATGTACACTGGTATTACATGTAAAGCGCAATGTGAATGCAAGCGATATTAGCGCTACACTGAGTAATACCAGCACACGTTAATGTACACTGATATTACATGTAAAGCGCAATGCGAATGCAAGCGATATTAGCACTACACTGAGTAATACCAGCACACGCTAATGTGCACTGATATTACATGTAAAGCGCAATGCGAACGTAGCACTACACTGAGTAATACCAGCACACGTTAATGTGCACTGGTATTACATGTAAAGCACAATGCGAACGCAAGCGATATTAGCGCTCCACTGAGTAATACCAGCACACGTTAATGTGCACTGGTATTACATGTAAAGCGCAATGCGAATGCAAGTGATATTAGCGCTACCCTGAGTAATACCAGCACACGTTAATGTGCACTGGTATTACATGTAAAGCGCAATGTGAATGCAAGTGATATTAGCACTACACTGAGTAATACCAGCACACGCTAATGTGCACTGGTATTACATGTAAAGACAGTGGAGGGCAGCATAGCCCAGAACGAACATAAGAATTAAGGCCCTTAGGAGTGAGCTGCTGTGAAGTGGCAACAATGTTGCATTTGTGTGGGTGGGTACAGGGCTCACCTTTAAGAAGCCAAGCTACAGGCCCCAAATCCTCTTTCCAGCTTGTCTTCACAGCTTGCAGGATCACAGCATCTTCATTCTCTGGTTAAGCAGTCTGCTGCAGCATGGGCTGTTTTTTCAAAGTCTTCCAGAGCACCTGTGAAGAGTGATGTGTTGGAGGAGTTACTGATCGGAGTCCCACCATCTCCGGTGAGTCGTACCCCGATCTTTCCCCCCCTTTTCTCTGTAATTTAATGGGGAAGTCAGGGAGGGATCTGGGTGCCCTATTGGTGTTTGACCTGGCACTCTCCAGTTAATAGATTATTTCCCAGGTAGGCCCATCTTCCCCCTCTCTCCCTCCCGGTCAGTTAGTGGTTGGGCCTGGGGGCCGGGTAACCTCTTCCCCCCCCCCTTAATCATTTCCACATACCCCTGATGCGCGTCTCTAGGGTGGATCGTTGGCTGGAGTGAGTGTGAGCATTCATACTTACCTCCGCCATCGGTTACGGTGTCCACGAAGCCCAGGCCTGCAGCGGTCGCGCTCTTGCAGGGCTTGTGGCGGCGGTCCCCCTTTAGCGGTCGCGACTTCCGGCGGTTCTTCCCCTCCTCCTGGTCGTCGGATGGCTTCGGGCGAGTCTTCGGCCATGCGGGCGGCGGCATCCATCATTGACGGCGTCTCTTCCGGTCTCGGCGCTTCCGGTGACGTCACTTCCGGTGACGTCACTTCCGGAACCGCCATTTGAGATCCGGTAGCCAAGCGGGTGGGATCGTCTCCTCCTCCGGGGTCCCAGGTAAGAGAGGAGTGCCTGGGGGGGGGGACGAGGCCCGCTGGGGGGGGCGCGCAGCGAGGCTCAGTGGCTCTGCGCTCGCTGGCAGATAAATTGCTTGCAATGTCTGGGGAGTAGGATGTGGAAAGCATGGGAGAATTTGCAGGCCAGAGGCTGTGGTTTCAGGCGCTGAGAAAGGGCATTTATGAGCAGGCCGCAGGCCTGACTGGGGGTTTCTTTTGTTTATCAACAGATTGTTTAGATAGTCAGCCTTTTCTTTGCAGTCAGTCAGTGGCGCAATGCCTGACTGTTAGCGGCCAATTGAGGCCTAGCAGGAATTACGCCGTGTTATGTTGCGGTGCATGAGAGGCCCATCACATAGGGCACGCAGGAGTTCACCTGGGGTACCCCCTCCCCTGTGGGAGTCATGTGGCTGTAGCGCAGTGGCTAGCATTGCTGTCTTGTAAGCAAGAGGTTTAGAGATCGAATCCCGCTGTGTCTCTTTTAATACATTTGGGGTAACAATTAACGTTTCGGCCAGGAAGGGCCCAGATGTTTTTCTCTTAGTTTCTGCTCAGCATGGAGATAGCACAGAACAGGGCTTCTCTAGTCAGGTGTAGTGGCGAATGCAGTGTCTGCATCACAAGAGAGTGGCATGTCTGAGTGTATGGAACAGTGTGTGGCGCATTGCGCAATGTTCTGGGCGAGGGGGACTAGATTCTACTGTGGATGGGGGGGTCCTTGTCCTCTCCCCGTGGTACTCCTCTCTTGCATTTCTCATTTCAGGCCAAGGAGGAGCACAGCCGGGAGTAACCTTCAATCTCCTTGGATCCTTTGCCGTGCAGCGCCCCTGGGAGCTGGAGAGCATGGAATCGCAAGAAGTGGTGTATCTCATGGAGCCACAGAATGCTTGGGTGCCGATGCAGTACAGTCCAGGTGTTCGTGGCAAGGAAGAGTACAGCGCCCCTCTTGGAACTGGTGAGACCATTTTATCTTTCGGGCATAGGGGCTTTAGTTCATCTTCGGATGATTTTGGGTCTGAGTGAGTGATAGGTCCCTGGGGTCGGAGGCTAAAGAGCAGAAGGGAATGTATAAAATTGATGACGTGGGTAGTCAAGGTGCGTAAGGCCATGGGTCCTCCCCCTCTCCCCTTGTTT